>NW_025534187.1:102500-107500 GCF_020615455.1 Coregonus clupeaformis | reverse complement strand
GGGTGAGGTAGGGCGAATATAGTGGGTGAGGTAGGGGGGATATAGTGGGTGAGGTAGGGGTGGATATAGTGGGTGAGGTAGGAGGGATATAGTGGGTGAGGTAGGGGGGATATAGTGGGTGAGGTAGGGGGGATATAGTGGGTGAGGTAGGGGGGATATAGTGGGTGAGGTAGGGGGGATATAGTGGGTGAGGTAGGGGGATATAGTGGGTGAGGTAGGGGGGATATAGTGGGTGAGGTAGGGGGGATATAGTGGGTGAGGTAGGGGGGATATAGTGGGTGAGGTAGGGGGGATATAGTGGGTGAGCTGAGGGTGGTAGTAAAGTGATGTGTCTCTGAGTGGCAGGCAGGCGATGTGTGCTGTGCCTCTGTTTAATCATGTCGGTTTGGCTGGTAATGAAATTTGATTATGCCTCTAAACGTGGGCGAACGCTAGCGGGAGGAGGGGTCATTGGGTGGGGAAATATTCATATCTTCTTAGATGATGCATGAAACCCTGGTGCGTAATTTACCTCTACTCGCCTTGTCCACCGCCAAATTGTTAGCACTTCATCATTAGCATGGAACGTGTGCATTTCCATTCATCTTTCTGTAAAGGGGGACCGTGTTTGATTAATGCAGATACTGATTCATTAGTTTATCATCAGTGTGGTTTTAACTGATCACTGCAGATCCATCATGCCCCGAAACAGGGCCCTGCAGTGAAGAGAAGAGTACACACCCAGCCATCCTCTGAGGCTGCGTCCAAAATAGCACCCTATTCCCTATGGGCTCTGGTCAAAAGTAGTGCACTATAATATAGTGAATAGGGTGCCATTTGGGACGCCGCCAGCAAGGCTATCTCGGGGAGATATTTTTGGTAAGTCCTGATGGGGAGGGGTTGGTCATAACTCAGTCTGCCACGGGCCAAGCCCACTAGAGTCAATGAGCTGCGATTGTGTGATCGTGTGCTCGTGTCCCATGCGCACCCAGCTATTAAAATGACATCACATTCATTTATAAAACCAACAGAGAAAAAAATAAGCTGAAATAGTACAAGTTAATTTGATACAGTAACATATCCCAGGATTTACTTAATTTAAGGAAAAATAATATCAGTGCTGAACTCTGCAAATGATAATAGCATTAACACTGGTTTTTACATTGTCCAGTCTTCGTGGCACAACGGTAGCGCGTCTTACATTTTTACATTTACATTTAAGTCATTTAGCAGACGCTCTTATCCAGAGCGACTTACAGTTAGTGAGTGCATACATTATATATTTTTTTTTTCATACTGGCCCCCCCGTGGGAATCGAACCCACAACCCTGGCGTTGCAAACGCCATGCTCTACCAACTGAGCTACATCACCTGCCGGCCATTCCCTCCCCCTACCCTGGACGACGCTGGGCCGATTGTGCGCCGCCCCGTGGGTCTCCCGGGTCGCGGCCGGCTACGACAGAGTCTGGATTCGAACCAGGATCTCCAGCGGCCCAGATGTACTTGTGTCTGGAGCAAGGTAGAACCTGGGTCAGTCTGTGCGAAAGGGGTCAACCCAGAAAAGTTGTACGATATCTATGATAACATCCCCAGGTGGTTGCTGCTGTACGCATGCAATTGGATATGTTGGTGAGTAACATGGAACATAGAAGTATAAAACACATATTGGAGAGCAAATTCAAAAGCATTCAATGTAGCAAAGGTTAATAATTACTGCAATTTATTTATTTATTATTTCTGTTTAAATAAGGGGAGAAATTCTAAATCTATTTAAAAAGAGAAAAGGTGAACCTTCAAAATGTAATGACTGGGAAAGAAGACAACTTAATTGGTAGGTGGTGTCTGTATGAATTAACTGAGCTTCTTATTATTGTCCCGTTAATATATCCTTGTGGACCATGATCCGTCTTCCCAAAGGAACATTGTGAGAGTAGCCTGAGTCACCCCTAACCAAACCTCATCCTAGATGAAAATGTAAAGTACTGTAAACCAAACATGATAATTGTGCTTTAATAGTAAGACCTTGAGTCTTTTGTCTCTATGAAGCGATGTAGCAAAATGAAAGGGTTTCTTTTGGCTTTTGAGAGGGGGTTCATCATCATCTGCTTCATATCTGTCTCTTCTGCCCCCTCTCCTCGCCTCAGCCTGGAATGAAAGGACTTCAATTGACTTCTGGGGCCCGAATCTGCTGACGGTCGTCTGGCTCGTATCCACAGAAACCTCAAGCAAAGATCTGAGCGCCCTCTTCTTATTTACAGTTGATTTATCAAATGTTACGACTTCTGAGAAAGCCATGTTGACAAGGTTAGGAGGTGGAACTTGTCAAGGAAGCGTGTGGAAGTCGAGGTGAACAACAGGTGATCTCAAAATCCTACCTCTGCTCCTTGTGTGAGTTCCAACATCCTACCTCTGCTCCTTGTGTGAGTTCCAACATCCTACCTCTGCTCCTTGTGTGAGTTCCAACATCCTACCTCTGCTCCTTGCGTGAGTTCCAACATCCTACCTCTGCTCCTTGTGTGAGTTCCAACATCCTACCTCTGCTCCTTGTGTGAGTTCCAACATCCTACCTCTGCTCCTTGCGTGAGATCCAACATCCTACCTCTGCTCCTTGTGTGAGTTCCAACATCCTACCTCTGCTCCTTGTGTGAGTTCCAACATCCTACCTCTGCTCCATACAGTATGTGAGTCAGGTATGTCTCTGTTACTATGGAGGCTGTCCAGGTGACATCGTTCCACATGAAAACACAAGCAGTAGGCACGCACCGCAACACTTTAATGGAAAAATTCAAATATTTTTCAATCCTTGTGCAGACAGTCATAACATTGTCACACCACAGTGCAATATTAACTGACGGTTGGCGATAACAGGGTCTGAGTCCAGCACAAATCCCACCCGCATTCACTCAGCGTGGCCCAGAGAGCAGCGCTCTCTCTCTCTCTCGTATCAGCCTAGGCTGGAGCAGACATGGACTTACAGCATCAGAAACTTAATGAGCACTTGGCGCCACTTAACACCGAGTGCTACCAGATATGCCGTTTAATATCTCTTCCTGCTAGTCAGGACTCCTTGCCATAATACTGTCATTTCAGTTTTGTAATCCCATCTATTAGTGTGAGGTTTGAGGTTAACGCAGAAGCAAAGGCATGTAACACTATAGCCTTTTAATATCTCCCCTAGTACTGCATTAGGCTATAGGCTAGCTAGTCCCTTCAGCTGGGGTTGGTGTCCCACTGCATTAGGCTATAGGCTAGCTAGTCCCTTCAGCTGGGGTTGGTGTCCCACTGCATTAGGCTATAGGCTAGCTAGTCCCTTCAGCTGGGGTTGGTGTCCCACTGCATTAGGCTATAGGCTAGCTAGTCCCTTCAGCTGGGGTTGGTGTCCCACTGCATTAGGCTATAGGCTAGCTAGTCCCTTCAACTGGGGTTGGTGTCCCACTGCATTAGGCTATAGGCTAGCTGGTCCCTTCAGCTGGGGTTGGTGTCCCACTGCATTAGGCTATAGGCTAGCTAGTCCCTTCAGCTGGGGTTGGTGTCCCACTGCATTAGGCTATAGGCTAGCTAGTCCCTTCAGCTGGGGTTGGTGTCCCACTGCATTAGGCTATAGGCTAGCTAGTCCCTTCAACTGGGGTTGGTGTCCCACTGCATTAGGCTATAGGCTAGCTAGTCCCTTCAGCTGGGGTTGGTGTCCCACTGCATTAGGCTATAGGCTAGCTAGTCCCTTCAGCTGGGGTTGGTGTCCCACTGCATTAGGCTATAGGCTAGCTAGTCCCTTCAGCTGGGGTTGGTGTCCCACTGCATTAGGCTATAGGCTAGCTAGTCCCTTCAGCTGGGGTTGGTGTCCCACTGCATTAGGCTATAGGCTAGCTAGTCCCTTCAGCTGGGGTTGGTGTCCCACTGCATTAGGCTATAGGCTAGCTAGTCCCTTCAGCTGGGGTTGGTGTCCCACTGCATTAGGCTATAGGCTAGCTAGTCCCTTCAGATGGGGTTGGTGTCCCACTGCATTAGGCTATAGGCTAGCTAGTCCCTTCAGCTGGGGTTGGTGTCCCACTGCATTAGGCTATAGGCTAGCTAGTCCCTTCAGCTGGGGTTGGTGTCCCACTGCATTAGGCTATAGGCTAGCTAGTCCCTTCAACTGGGGTTGGTGTCCCACTGCATTAGGCTATAGGCTAGCTGGTCCCTTCAGCTGGGGTTGGTGTCCCACTGCATTAGGCTATAGGCTAGCTAGTCCCTTCAACTGGGGTTGGTGTCCCACTGCATTAGGCTATAGGCTAGCTAGTCCCTTCAGCTGGGGTTGGTGTCCCACTGCATTAGGCTATAGGCTAGCTAGTCCCTTCAACTGGGGTTGGTGTCCCACTGCATTAGGCTATAGGCTAGCTAGTCCCTTCAGCTGGGGTTGGTGTCCCAACTGACACAGCAGAACTAGCCATATGGAACAGCCAACAGCCATAGAACTAGCCATATGGAACAGCCAACAGCCATAGAACTAGCCATATGGAACAGCCAACAGCCATAGAACTAGCCATATGGAACAGCCAACAGCCATAGAACTAGCCATATGGAACAGCCAACAGCCATAGAACTAGCCATATGGAACAGCCAACAGCCATAGAACTAGCCATATGTAAACAATTCAGCCATTGATAATAATTGTATTAGGAGGCTCTGGTCTGGAGGTTAAATTGTGTTTGAGAGCATTTTTAAATTAGTGAGAAATAGATGTCATTGTTGCAATAGTTTGTGAGTGGGCAACATACAGTAGACTATCATCCTAAATTGACATTTTGAATTATTTTGCCATCTATAATTATCTTACACAAGCTTGCATTTTCACCCCATAACATGTAGTGGAATTACCCATCCTTTTTACCTCAGATTGGTGATGTTAGTATGAAAGTCTATAGTCATCACGATGACATAAGATCGATTGCTTAAAACAGATCAATATCTTTGGTTTTGTACCGTTGATTTTGTCACACGCTGGGGTGCGCAGGACTTAGAACGCAGTTAATTTTCTAACTCTA
>NW_025534187.1:67500-97500 GCF_020615455.1 Coregonus clupeaformis | reverse complement strand
CCAATCCCAAATACTGTCAATTCTAACCCTCCACACACTCTGCCAGTCCAGGAAAATTAATACACTTGACTATTACAAGATAAAGCTAGCGGACGTATTACACCCGGCATATCTGCAAGCCTATAATACCAGAGTCAGCATTCAATAAAATACATTTGCAACCAGGCGTTTCTCTCTACAACACTTGCAAAAGATTTAAAAGCTGCTAAATTAGGTGCGGCTGGCGAGCGAAAGGTGCCTGGTAAGCAGGGCGATGCTTACTTAAAATGACAGAGTTGTTTATGAGGGGGGAGCCTCTCTCGCTCCGAGGTGGAGCGCTGCTGGGACAGTTTATGATCCATACACTGGGTTATTTAGCCTCAAACACTGTGCATAATGTTGCCTGACAATCAGCGCACATAACTCACGGCCTTCTTTAAGTGATCTCCCATTTCATAACACTGCCTGCTGAATGCTGATTTCCCTCCTGATCAGAACATTTATCTGATGTTCCAGCGGTTGTTAGGCTTGGTTGATTTCTGCTCTATCACTCCATTTATTTTCGACATGGTTCAAAGAGCAAACGCTTCTAATTTGTGCTCTCATCTTAGAGGTGAACGGAGCATGTTGGAGGTGCGGAACTGTTGCAGTCCAAGTGATTGACGATACGCTGAGTGTGAGCAAGAACAGAAATGTATTCTCAATAACATTTTCTCGTATTATTGCAGGACTTCCTTACGACCCACATAACTACCCATGGAGCCATTCAAAATGTAATCCAGCCCAGGTGTGTCGCTACATAGAGTATCACCCATTATACTAGGACCTGTCTGAAAAGAAAAAACTATGAGCCAGGTGATAAAAGAGAAAACCTTCAAAGGCTCCCTGTGATGGTTTTGTCTCTCATGACTGGCCTGGAGTAGGACACTCCATCCAATATGCTATGTCCTACAACACAGGTAGGCTACATATTAAAAACGAGTCTAAATATCAGTACTTGGACATTCAATCAGTGGCAAAAACGTGCATTAATTGTTCAACAATACACGCAATTAATAAGTGTATTTCTTGTAAAGAAAATAAACAAGAGCAGTTGCCTATTTTATCAAAACGTGGCTTATCAAACGACGTCATTATCTGAGGTAAGTTTCTGATGACTATTCAGATGATCCATTTGTATTGACAGACAGCAGGAAACAGGATGGGTCAGTGTCACCTGAAGGACAACCACGGCTGCGTCCCAAATAGCACCCTATTCCCTATGGGTCCTGGTCTAAAGTAGTGCATTATATAGGGAATAGGGTGCTATTTGGGATGCCACCCCAGGTCTCATCAGAGACCCAGCCCTCTCCAGACAAAACACCTTAGGGGTGATAAACCAGGTTTACAGCCAAACTAAAAGCAGCTGGTGAGACTGGGCCCTGCTGTGACAATAACACAACACGGTTTATCACATAGAAATATAGTGCACTGCGTTTGACCAGAGCCCTATGGGTCCTGGTAAAAAAGTAGTGCACTATACATGTAGACGGAATAGGGGTGCTATTTGGAACGCAGACTGGGACACCTTAATATTCACCACCATCACCATCCAACAGAAGAAAACCGAGGCTGTGTTTTTCCATGTCGAGGACATTTTATCACAGAGAGACATTTACATCAAGGGAAGAACAACACAACAACAAAGTCCATCTGAAATGACACTCAGGATCCCCACCCCCCCCCCACCCCACCCCACCCCACCCCAAAAAAATCCTTGAATAAAAACAGTGTTCTTTATTTGGTTCCTAAACAGAGAGCTTCACGCCCCGGCCCAGCCCAGCCAGCGGGGTTGCCACAGTGTAATCTACCTCACGGCATTGGTAGCTATATTAATACCATTTCCATATTCAGTGGCTGGGGGTTTGCATCCCAAATGGCACCCTCAATAGTGCACTCCTTTTGACCAGAACCCATAGGTTAAGTAGTGCACTACATAGGGAATAGGGTGCCATTTGGGATTCAGCCATGGCGGTGGGTACGGGGGCTGAGCCAGGGAGACCCACCAGGCACCAGGCTAGGCAGCTCCACAACCTGGGAATACCCCAGAGGCCGCGCTACCCCAACGCTACATAATTCCAGCCAGCCTCATTATTTAGCATGTCACCACTATTTTACATGTTAAAGCCCCTTCCATCGCCATCTAATTTATTACTGGAATATCAAACGGGCCAGACTGGAATGGGGTCACCTGCATTCACATGGGCACACCGGGAAATAAATATACAGTCAGTCAAGTCAAATCAAGTCAAGGTGAAAACCTGTTTCAGCAAGATGCATTTATATAAGTCATTTTTTTCTGGAATGACCAAAACCTGAGAAAACAATCAACTATAAAGTACAAATATGATATTGCTTCTCTTTTATTCAGATCTTTTACATATTATTGTATTACTCTATTGTGTTTACTACAACTACTTTAATCTTTACGTCCATGAAATAAAAAGAAAACTCCGGTTCTCCTACAGTAGGAAAAAGGTCAGTGTTGATGCTGAGTGTTGAATCGGCTTTGACGAGATTTAGCAGTAATTATTTCTCGACAGTAACAATAAGGACGAACAAACAACAGCAGTGTTAATCCGCCAGTGAGAGGCCTCTACTCTGCTTCCTGGTGACAGTGATTAGAGCCTAATCTAGTCTTCTCAACACACACCACCACCCTGTTTTGTTAGTGAGTTGAATATCGTTTGTGAGTTGAATATAATATAGCTATGAATTAGACGTTTGATCCACATATGGCATCTGATCTGACATTGGTCTTTTTTTTTGGGGGGGGGTGAATTAGTTTCTACCTATTTTTATGATACTCTTATAATTGAATCATAGACCTGACTGTCTTTAGCAAGAAGGCCATTTGAATGTCAGCAGGTTTGTGACTATGAATAAGTATTAGTTTAGTCACTCACTGATGGAAAAAGCAAGATCCAACAAGTCAACGCGAGAGCTTTGAAATGGATGTATGCTAAATTATTAATTCACATAGCCTCCACTCTGGGTATAAGTAATCCATAACTCAAACGTTGGGGTGGCAGGTAGCTTAGTGGTTAAGAGCGTTGTCTCAGTAACCGAAAGGTTGCTGGTTCTAATCCCCGAGCCGACTAGGTGAAAAATCTGTCGATGTGCCCTTGAGCAAGGCACTTAACCCTAATTGCTCCTGTAAATCGCCGTGAATAAGAGCGTCTGCTAAATGACTAAAATGTAAACGTCAGAACATTCCTTTAGATACATAACTGGCCCTGACAGCCTGATAATGTACTCCAAGATGACACAGCACCGTGTGAAATCTCCACTAAGTACACAATGGAAATGATCTGTTCACTGTTTATTGTCTTGAGTCAACTTGGAGACCGACAGCCAAAATCCTCTATAATCTTTTAAAACACATGGTCTTCACAAAACCTGAGGAGTAAAGAAACACTGCATGTTATGCAGTCGGAACGTTACTGTCAGTGTACCCCATTACTACAGTACCACCATACAATCCCCACCTAAAACACCCCAGAACCAGACAGGATGGAGAGACAAGCAGAAGGAGGAGAAGATGGAGTGAGAGAGGAGGAGGAGGAGGAGAAGAAGATGGAAGGAGAGAGAGGGAGAAGGAGAGAGGGAGAAGGAGAGAGAGGGAGAAGGAGAGAAGGAGATGGAGAGAGAGAGGGAGAAGGAGAGAGAGGGAGAAGGAGAGAAGGAGACAGAGAGAGCGGGAGAAGGAGAGAGAGGGAGAAGGAGAGAAGGAGATGGAGAGAGAGGGAGAAGGAGAAGGAGAGAGAGGGAGAAGGAGAGAAGGAGACGGAGAGAGAGAGGGAGAAGGAGAGCGAGGGAGAAGAAGAGAGAGGGAGATGGAGAGAGAGAGGGAGAAGGAGAGAGAGGGAGAAGAAGAGAAGGAGACAGAGAGAAGGAGACAGAGAGAGAGGGAGAAGGAGAGAGAGGGAGAAGGAGAGAAGGAGACGGAGAGAGAGGGAGAAGGAGAGAGAGGGAGAAGGAGAGAAGGAGATGGAGAGAGAGAGGGAGAAGGAGAGAGAGGGAGAAGGAGAGAGAGGGAGAAGGAGAGAAGGAGACGGAGCGAGAGAGGGAGAAGGAGAGAGAGGGAGAAGGAGAGAAGGAGACAGAGAGAGAGGGAGAAGGAGAGAGAGGGAGGAGAGAAGGAGACGGAGAAGGAGAGAGACGGAGAAGGAGAGAGAGGGAGAAGGAGAGAGAGGGAGAAGGAGAGAGAGGGAGAAGGAGAGAAGGAAAAGGAGAGAGAGGGAGAAGGAGAGCGAGGAGGAGAGCGAGAAGGAGAGAAGGAGACGGAGAGAGAGAGGGAGAAGGAGAGAGAGGGAGAAGGAGAGAGGGAGAAGGAGAGAAGGAGGAGAGAGAGGGAGAAGGAGAGAGACGGAGAAGGAGAGAGAGGGAGAAGGAGAGAGAGGGAGAAGGAGAGAAGGAGACGGAGAAAGGGATGGATAGAGAGAGGGAGAAGGAGAAAGGCCATATGTCAGGCGCTGCAGGAAGAGGATTGCTAAGCGGTGTGAACATTTAAAAAAAGAAAAAAATAGATGTTTTGTGGCTGAAACATCTTGCTTACAGCAGCAGGGTATGATCCAAGCATTATGTGTAAATACATCTGTAGTCCTGGACCCCCCTCTCACCAGGCGCATGGCGCGCACACACACACGCACACACACTTACACACACACACACACACACAGGCATCTCCAAAATGCACCCTCTCTACTCCCTCCCCTCCCACCCTCCCCCTTCTTCCTCTACAGAAGTAAATTATCAAAACTGTGTTTGAAAGTGAATGAAGGGTGACTCGCTCTCTCTCTCCCGCTCTCCCTCGCTCTCCTTCCCGCTTTGACATCTCTGTTTTTTTTTTCTTACTTGCCACCGTTTCTGGGCTAGGTGATAACTGCCGGTAATAGGATTAACATTGATTTCTTTTTTGCAAGAACAGAGATGTGCCAGTTCCTGCTATTTATTGAACTGCCAGCTTTGAACTATGAAAACTGACTGCAGGAAAATACCTAATGCAGCATTTTAAAGGAAAGAAAAGCCTCTGTGCAATTCTTTCTCTTTTTTTGTTATTTCTGTCTTCTCTGTCTCCCTCACTTATTGTTGTTGCTGGATAAAAGGGACTGTGTTCTAAGCCCTGGTAATGACTTTATTTATGGGCATTGTTTCCTTCCCCCATCCAGTTGAATGTATTATGATGATTCCATCTGGATTCTGTTAATGTGTTTTGACTTCTCTTTCACCTTGAAATGGGAGATCCATAAACACCTTTTGAACATTATTAACATCTATCTCTTTTATCTTTTTCTGGGTTTTGATGTGAGCCACTGGTGTACAGATTTGTCCGAATTTTGAATTTCAAAAATAACCGTTATTGGCACACTTCAAGTTATATACCAGGGCGGGCTGCGTAAGTGTTTTTTCGGGCCACCTATGTCCAAACAGTAAAATAATTATATAAAAAAATATATATGCTGTATATATTTGGAGAAAAAAAAAATCTGGTTGACAAACGTTTTCATTGTAAACTTAAATGACTAAAAGCAGATATAAAGAATGTAGAAAAGATAATGGACCTATATATGTTTTTATAAAATTATCTTTAAGAACTAACAATCACCAAAATACAAGCTAGATAGTCAGGGAGAATATTTTTTTTTTTTAATGATGCATTCTCAAGTATTCTTTTCATGGCATGGGGCCCCCATTGATTTTGTTATAATGTTTGAATCCCTAAGACAGCATAAGCCATGGTAAAATGTGTAGAATTACAGGAAATTAGCTTTAAAACAGCAGAAAAGAAATCACTGTGGCCAGCAGGAGGGCCTATTTTGGTCGGCAACCGCACCATTGGCCACGGCCCCATCACGCCCAATTTTGATCCAGACAAAAACCCTGTATACATATCAAACTAAGACAATACATACAAGGTAGTGAGTCCTTTCTCTTATGAATGACTCTTTCACAATAGAAGAACTCATAAAACATTAATGACTTAATTGACTAAAACCCGTGGTTCAGTTGAGGTCTGACAATGATTATAAGAGTAGTACACCAGCCTCTGATAACCCTTTGAGACTCATCCATTAAGATCAGTGTATTCAACTAGACTCGTCCATTAGATCAGTGTATTCAACTAGACTCGTCCATTAGATCAGTGTATTCAACTAGACTCATCCATTAGATCAGTGTATTCAACTAGACTCATCCATTAGATCAGTGTATTCAACTAGACTCATCCATTAGATCAGTGTATTCAACTAGACCGTTCATCCATTAGATCAGTGTATTCAACTAGACTCATCCATTAGATCAGTGTATTCAACTAGACTCATCCATTAGATCAGTGTATTCAACTAGACTCATCCATTAGATCAGTGTATTCAACTAGACCGCTCATCCATTAGATCAGTGTATTCAACTAGACTCATCCATTAGATCAGTGTATTCAACTAGACTCATCCATTAGATCAGTGTATTCAACTAGGCCGCTCATCCATTAGATCAGTGTATTCAACTAAACTCATCCATTAGATCAGTGTATTCAACTAGACTCATCCATTAGATCAGTGTATTCAACTAGACTCATCCATTAGATCCGTGTATTCAACTAGGCCGCTCATCCATTAGATCAGTGTATTCAACTAAACTCATCCATTAGATCAGTGTATTCAACTAGACCGCTCATCCATTAGATCAGTGTATTCAACTAGACCGTTCATCCATTAGATCAGTGTACTCAACTAGACCGCTCATCCATTAGATCAGTGTATTCAACTAGACTCATCCATTAGATCAGTGTATTCAACTAGACCGGCTCATCCATTAGATCAGTGTATTCAACTAGACTCATCCATTAGATCAGTGTATTCAACTAGACCGCTCATCCATTAGATCATTGTATTCAACTAGACTCATCCATTAGATCAGTGTATTCAACTAGACCGCTCATCCATTAGATCAGTTTATTCAACTAGACTCATCCATTAGATCAGTGTATTCAACTAGACTCATCCATTAGATCAGTTTATTCAACTAGACCGCTCATCCATTAGATCAGTGTATTCAACTAGACTCATCCATTAGATCAGTGTATTCAACTAGACCGTTCATCCATTAGATCAGTGTATTCAACTAGACCACTCATCCATTAGATCAGTGCATTCAACTAGACCGCTCATCCATTAGATCAGTGTATTCAACTAGACTCATCCATTAGATCAGTGTATTCAACTAGACCGCTCATCCATTAGATCATTGTATTCAACTAGACTCATCCATTAGATCAGTGTATTCAACTAGACCGCTCATCCATTAGATCATTGTATTCAACTAGACTCATCCATTAGATCAGTGTATTCAACTAGACTCATCCATTAGATCAGTGTATTCAACTAGACTCATCCATTAGATCAGTGTATTAAACTAGGCCGCTCATCCATTAGATCAGTGTATTCAACTAGACTCATCCATTAGATCAGTATATTCAACTAGACTCATCCATTAGATCAGTGTATTCAACTAGACCGCTCATCCATTAGATCAGTGTATTCAACTAGACCGTTCATCCATTAGATCAGTGTATTCAACTAGGCCGCTCATCCATTAGATCAGTGTATTCAACTAGACTCATCCATTAGATCAGTGTATTCAACTATACTCATCCATTAGATCAGTGTATTCAACTAGGCCGCTCATCCATTAGTTCAGTATATTCAACTAGACCGCTCATCCATTAGATCAGTGTATTCAACTAGACTCATCCATTAGATCAGTGTATTCAACTAAAACGCTCATCCATTAGATCAGTGTATTCAACTAGACTCATCCATTAGATCAGTGTATTCAACTAGACCGTTCATCCATTAGATCAGTGTATTCAACTAGACTCATCCATTAGATCAGTGTATTCAACTAGGCCGCTCATCCATTAGATCAGTGTATTCAACTATACTCATACATTAGATCAGTGTATTCAACTAGACCGCTCATCCATTAGATCAGTGTATTCAACTAGACTCATCCATTAGATCAGTGTATTCAACTAGACTCATCCATTAGATCAGTGTATTCAACTAGACTCATCCATTAGATCAGTGTATTCAACTAGACTGCTCATCCATTAGATCAGTGTATTCAACTAGACTCATCCATTAGATCAGTGTATTCAACTAGACCGTTCATCCATTAGATCAGTGTATTCAACTAGGCCGCTCATCCATTAGATCAGTGTATTCAACTATACTCATCCATTAGATCAGTGTATTCAACTAGACCGCTCATCCATTAGATCAGTGTATTCAACTAGACTCATCCATTAGATCAGTGTATTCAACTAGACCGCTCATCCATTAGATCAGTGTATTCAACTAGACCGCTCATCCATTAGATCAGTGTATTCAACTAGACTCATCCATTAGATCAGTGTATTCAACTAGACCGTTCATCCATTAGATCAGTGTATTCAACTAGACTCATTCATTAGATCAGTGTATTCAACTAGACCGCTGATCCATTAGATCAGTGTATTCAACTAGACTCATCCATTAGATCAGTGTATTCAACTAGACTCATCCATTAGATCAGTGTATTCAACTAGACCGCTCATCCATTAGATCAGTGTATTCAACTAGACCGCTCATCCATTAGATCAGTGTATTCAACTAGACCGCTCATCCATTAGATCAGTGTATTCAACTAGACTCATCCATTAGATCAGTGTATTCAACTAGGCCGCTCATCCATTAGATCAGTGTATTCAACTAGACCGCTAATCCATTAGATCAGTGTATTCAACTAGACCGCTCATCAGCTTTGAACTATGAAAACTGACTGCAGGAAAATACCTAATGCAGCATTTTAAAGGAAAGAAAAGCCTCTGTGCAATTCTTTCTCTTTTTTTGTTATTTCTGTCTTCTCTGTCTCCCTCACTTATTGTTGTTGCTGGATAAAAGGGACTGTGTTCTAAGCCCTGGTAATGACTTTATTTATGGGCATTGTTTCCTTCCCCCCATCCAGTTGAATGTATTATGATGATTCCATCTGGATTCTGTTAATGTGTTTTGACTTCTCTTTCACCTTGAAATGGGAGATCCATAAACACCTTTTGAACATTATTAACATCTATCTCTTTTATCTTTTTCTGGGTTTTGATGTGAGCCACTGGTGTACAGATTTGTCCGAATTTTGAATTTCAAAATAACCGTTATTGGCACACTTCAAGTTATATACCAGGGCGGGCTGCGTAAGTGTTTTTTCGGGCCACCTATGTCCAAACAGTAAAATAATTATATAAAAAAATATATATGCTGTATATATTTGGAGAAAAAAAAAATCTGGTTGACAAACGTTTTCATTGTAAACTTAAATGACTAAAAGCAGATATAAAGAATGTAGAAAAGATAATGGACCTATATATGTTTTTATAAAATTATCTTTAAGAACTAACAATCACCAAAATACAAGCTAGATAGTCAGGGAGAATATTTTTTTTTTTAATGATGCATTCTCAAGTATTCTTTTCATGGCATGGGGCCCCCATTGATTTTGTTATAATGTTTGAATCCCTAAGACAGCATAAGCCATGGTAAAATGTGTAGAATTACAGGAAATTAGCTTTAAAACAGCAGAAAAGAAATCACTGTGGCCAGCAGGAGGGCCTATTTTGGTCGGCAACCGCACCATTGGCCACGGCCCCATCACGCCCAATTTTGATCCAGACAAAAACCCTGTATACATATCAAACTAAGACAATACATACAAGGTAGTGAGTCCTTTCTCTTATGAATGACTCTTTCACAATAGAAGAACTCATAAAACATTAATGACTTAATTGACTAAAACCCGTGGTTCAGTTGAGGTCTGACAATGATTATAAGAGTAGTACACCAGCCTCTGATAACCCTTTGAGACTCATCCATTAAGATCAGTGTATTCAACTAGACTCGTCCATTAGATCAGTGTATTCAACTAGACTCGTCCATTAGATCAGTGTATTCAACTAGACTCATCCATTAGATCAGTGTATTCAACTAGACTCATCCATTAGATCAGTGTATTCAACTAGACTCATCCATTAGATCAGTGTATTCAACTAGACCGTTCATCCATTAGATCAGTGTATTCAACTAGACTCATCCATTAGATCAGTGTATTCAACTAGACTCATCCATTAGATCAGTGTATTCAACTAGACTCATCCATTAGATCAGTGTATTCAACTAGACCGCTCATCCATTAGATCAGTGTATTCAACTAGACTCATCCATTAGATCAGTGTATTCAACTAGACTCATCCATTAGATCAGTGTATTCAACTAGGCCGCTCATCCATTAGATCAGTGTATTCAACTAAACTCATCCATTAGATCAGTGTATTCAACTAGACTCATCCATTAGATCAGTGTATTCAACTAGACTCATCCATTAGATCCGTGTATTCAACTAGGCCGCTCATCCATTAGATCAGTGTATTCAACTAAACTCATCCATTAGATCAGTGTATTCAACTAGACCGCTCATCCATTAGATCAGTGTATTCAACTAGACCGTTCATCCATTAGATCAGTGTACTCAACTAGACCGCTCATCCATTAGATCAGTGTATTCAACTAGACTCATCCATTAGATCAGTGTATTCAACTAGACCGCTCATCCATTAGATCAGTGTATTCAACTAGACTCATCCATTAGATCAGTGTATTCAACTAGACCGCTCATCCATTAGATCATTGTATTCAACTAGACTCATCCATTAGATCAGTGTATTCAACTAGACCGCTCATCCATTAGATCAGTTTATTCAACTAGACTCATCCATTAGATCAGTGTATTCAACTAGACTCATCCATTAGATCAGTTTATTCAACTAGACCGCTCATCCATTAGATCAGTGTATTCAACTAGACTCATCCATTAGATCAGTGTATTCAACTAGACCGTTCATCCATTAGATCAGTGTATTCAACTAGACCACTCATCCATTAGATCAGTGCATTCAACTAGACCGCTCATCCATTAGATCAGTGTATTCAACTAGACTCATCCATTAGATCAGTGTATTCAACTAGACCGCTCATCCATTAGATCATTGTATTCAACTAGACTCATCCATTAGATCAGTGTATTCAACTAGACCGCTCATCCATTAGATCATTGTATTCAACTAGACTCATCCATTAGATCAGTGTATTCAACTAGACTCATCCATTAGATCAGTGTATTCAACTAGACTCATCCATTAGATCAGTGTATTAAACTAGGCCGCTCATCCATTAGATCAGTGTATTCAACTAGACTCATCCATTAGATCAGTATATTCAACTAGACTCATCCATTAGATCAGTGTATTCAACTAGACCGCTCATCCATTAGATCAGTGTATTCAACTAGACCGTTCATCCATTAGATCAGTGTATTCAACTAGGCCGCTCATCCATTAGATCAGTGTATTCAACTAGACTCATCCATTAGATCAGTGTATTCAACTATACTCATCCATTAGATCAGTGTATTCAACTAGGCCGCTCATCCATTAGTTCAGTATATTCAACTAGACCGCTCATCCATTAGATCAGTGTATTCAACTAGACTCATCCATTAGATCAGTGTATTCAACTAAAACGCTCATCCATTAGATCAGTGTATTCAACTAGACTCATCCATTAGATCAGTGTATTCAACTAGACCGTTCATCCATTAGATCAGTGTATTCAACTAGACTCATCCATTAGATCAGTGTATTCAACTAGGCCGCTCATCCATTAGATCAGTGTATTCAACTATACTCATACATTAGATCAGTGTATTCAACTAGACCGCTCATCCATTAGATCAGTGTATTCAACTAGACTCATCCATTAGATCAGTGTATTCAACTAGACTCATCCATTAGATCAGTGTATTCAACTAGACTCATCCATTAGATCAGTGTATTCAACTAGACCGCTCATCCATTAGATCAGTGTATTCAACTAGACTCATCCATTAGATCAGTGTATTCAACTAGACCGTTCATCCATTAGATCAGTGTATTCAACTAGGCCGCTCATCCATTAGATCAGTGTATTCAACTATACTCATCCATTAGATCAGTGTATTCAACTAGACCGCTCATCCATTAGATCAGTGTATTCAACTAGACTCATCCATTAGATCAGTGTATTCAACTAGACCGCTCATCCATTAGATCAGTGTATTCAACTAGACCGCTCATCCATTAGATCAGTGTATTCAACTAGACTCATCCATTAGATCAGTGTATTCAACTAGACCGTTCATCCATTAGATCAGTGTATTCAACTAGACTCATTCATTAGATCAGTGTATTCAACTAGACCGCTGATCCATTAGATCAGTGTATTCAACTAGACTCATCCATTAGATCAGTGTATTCAACTAGACTCATCCATTAGATCAGTGTATTCAACTAGACCGCTCATCCATTAGATCAGTGTATTCAACTAGACCGCTCATCCATTAGATCAGTGTATTCAACTAGACCGCTCATCCATTAGATCAGTGTATTCAACTAGACTCATCCATTAGATCAGTGTATTCAACTAGGCCGCTCATCCATTAGATCAGTGTATTCAACTAGACCGCTAATCCATTAGATCAGTGTATTCAACTAGACCGCTCATCCATTAGATCAGTGTATTCAACTAGACCGCTCATCCATTAGATCAGTGTATTCAACTAGACTCATCCATTAGATCAGTGTATTCAACTAGACTCATCCATTAGATCAGTGTATTCAACTAGACTCATCCATTAGATCAGTGTATTCAACTAGACCGTTCATCCATTAGATCAGTGTATTCAACTAGACCGCTCATCCATTAGATCAGTGTATTCAACTAGACCGTTCATCCATTAGATCAGTGTATGCAACTAGACCGTTCATCCATTAGATCAGTGTATTCAACTATACTCATCCATTAGATCAGTGTATTCAACTAGGCCGCTCATCCATTAGATCAGTGTATTCAACTAGACCGCTCATCCATTAGATCAGTGTATTCAACTAGACCGCTCATCCATTAGATCAGTGTATTCAACTAAACCCCTCATCCATTAGATCAGTGTATTCAACTAGACCGCTCATCCATTAGATCAGTGTATTCAACTAGACTCATCCATTAGATCAGTGTATTCAACTAGACCGCTCATCCATTAGATCAGTGTATTCAACTAGGCCGCTCATCCATTAGATCAGTGTATTCAACTAGACTCATCCATTAGATCAGTGTATTCAACTAGGCCGCTCATCCATTAGATCAGTATATTCAACTAGACCGCTCATCCATTAGATCAGTGTATTCAACTAGACTCATCCATTAGATCAGTGTATTCAACTAGACCACTCATCCATTAGATCAGTGTATTCAACTAGACTCATCCATTAGATCAGTGTATTCAACTAGACCGTTCATCCATTAGATCAGTGTATTCAACTAGACCGCTCATCCTTTAGATCAGTGTATTCAACTAGACCGTTCATCCATTAGATCAGTGTATTCAACTAGACCGTTCATCCATTAGATCAGTGTATTCAACTATACTCATTCATTAGATCAGTGTATTCAACTAGGCCGCTCATCCATTAGATCAGTGTATTAAACTAAACTCATCCATTAGATCAGTGTATTCAACTAGACTCATCCATTAGATCAGTGTATTCAACTAGACTCATCCATTAGATCAGTGTATTCAACTAGACCGTTCATCCATTAGATCAGTGTATTCAACTAGACCGCTCATCCATTAGATCAGTGTATTCAACTAGACTCATCCATTAGATCAGTGTATTCAACTAGACTCATCCATTAGATCAGTGTATTCAACTAGACTCATCCATTAGATCAGTGTATTCAACTAGACCGTTCATCCATTAGATCAGTGTATTCAACTAGACCGCTCATCCATTAGATCAGTGTATTCAACTAGACCGTTCATCCATTAGATCAGTGTATGCAACTAGACCGTTCATCCATTAGATCAGTGTATTCAACTATACTCATCCATTAGATCAGTGTATTCAACTAGGCCGCTCATCCATTAGATCAGTGTATTCAACTAGACCGCTCATCCATTAGATCAGTGTATTCAACTAGACCGCTCATCCATTAGATCAGTGTATTCAACTAAACCCCTCATCCATTAGATCAGTGTATTCAACTAGACCGCTCATCCATTAGATCAGTGTATTCAACTAGACTCATCCATTAGATCAGTGTATTCAACTAGACCGCTCATCCATTAGATCAGTGTATTCAACTAGGCCGCTCATCCATTAGATCAGTGTATTCAACTAGACTCATCCATTAGATCAGTGTATTCAACTAGGCCGCTCATCCATTAGATCAGTATATTCAACTAGACCGCTCATCCATTAGATCAGTGTATTCAACTAGACTCATCCATTAGATCAGTGTATTCAACTAGACCACTCATCCATTAGATCAGTGTATTCAACTAGACTCATCCATTAGATCAGTGTATTCAACTAGACCGTTCATCCATTAGATCAGTGTATTCAACTAGACCGCTCATCCTTTAGATCAGTGTATTCAACTAGACCGTTCATCCATTAGATCAGTGTATTCAACTAGACCGTTCATCCATTAGATCAGTGTATTCAACTATACTCATTCATTAGATCAGTGTATTCAACTAGGCCGCTCATCCATTAGATCAGTGTATTAAACTAAACTCATCCATTAGATCAGTGTATTCAACTAGACTCATCCATTAGATCAGTGTATTCAACTAGACTCATCCATTAGATCAGTGTATTCAACTAGACCGTTCATCCATTAGATCAGTGTATTCAACTAGACCGCTGATCCATTAGATCAGTGTATTCAACTAGACTCATCCATTAGATCAGTGTATTCAACTAGACTCATCCAATAGATCAGTGTATTCAACTAGACCGCTCATCCATTAGATCTGTGTATTCAACTAGACTCATCCATTAGATCAGTGTATTCAACTAGACCGCTCATCCATTAGATCAGTGTATTCAACTAGGCCGCTCATCCATTAGATCAGTGTATTCAACTAGACTCATCCATTAGATCAGTGTATTCAACTATACTCATCCATTAGATCAGTGTATTCAACTAGGCCGCTCATCCATTAGATCAGTATATTCAACTAGACCGCTCATCCATTAGATCAGTGTATTCAACTAGACTCATCCATTAGATCAGTGTATTCAACTAGACTCATCCATTAGATCAGTGTATTCAACTAGACTCATCCATTAGATCAGTGTATTCAACTAGACCGTTCATCCATTAGATCAGTGTATTCAACTAGACCGCTCATCCATTAGATCAGGGTATTCAACTAGACCGTTCATCCATTAGATCAGTGTATTCAACTAGACCGTTCATCCATTAGATCAGTGTATTCAACTATACTCATTCAATAGATCAGTGTATTCAACTAGGCCGCTCATCCATTAGATCAGTGTATTAAACTAAACTCATCCATTAGATCAGTGTATTCAACTAGACTCATCCATTAGATCAGTGTATTCAACTAGACTCATCCATTAGATCAGTGTATTCAACTAGACCGTTCATCCATTAGATCAGTGTATTCAACTAGACCGCTGATCCATTAGATCAGTGTATTCAACTAGACTCATCCATTAGATCAGTGTATTCAACTAGACTCATCCATTAGATCAGTGTATTCAACTAGACCGCTCATCCATTAGATCTGTGTATTCAACTAGACTCATCCATTAGATCAGTGTATTCAACTAGGCCACTCATCCATTAGATCAGTGTATTCAACTATACTCATACATTAGATCAGTGTATTCAACTAGACCGCTCATCCATTAGATCAGTGTATTCAACTAGACTCATCCATTTGATCAGTGTATTCAACTAGACCGCTCATCCATTAGATCAGTGTATTCAACTAGACTCATCCATTATATCAGTGTATTCAACTAGACTCATCCATTAGATCAGTGTATTCACTAGACCGCTCATCCATTAGATCAGTGTATTCAACTAGACTCATCCATTAGATCAGTTTATTCAACTAGACCGCTCATCCATTAGATCAGTGTATTCAACTATACTCATCCATTAGATCAGTGTATTCAACTAGGCCGCTCATCCATTAGATCAGTGTATTCAACTAATCTCATCCATGATCAGTGTCTAACCGATCCATTAGATCAGTGTATTCAACTAGACCGCTCATCCATTAGATCAGTGTATTCAACAGACCGCTCATCCATTAGATCAGTGTATTCAACTAGACTCATCCATTAGATCAGTGTATTCAACTAGACCGTTCATCCATTAGATCAGTGTATTCAACTAGGCCGCTCATCCATTAGATCAGTTAATTCAACTATACTCATCCATTAGATCAGTGTATTCAACTAGACCGCTCATCCATTAGATCAGTGTATTCAACTAGACCGCTCATCCATTAGATCAGTGTATTCAACTAGACCGCTCATCCATTAGATCAGTGTATTCAACTAGACTCATCCATTAGATCAGTGTATTCAACTAGACCGTTCATCCATTAGATCAGTGTATTCAACTAGACCGCTCATCCATTAGATCAGTGTATTCAACTAGACTCATTCATTAGATCAGTGTATTCAACTAGACCGCTGATCCATTAGATCAGTGTATTCAACTAGACTCATCCATTAGATCAGTGTATTCAACTAGACCGCTCATCCATTAGATCAGTGTATTCAACTAGACCGCTCATCCATTAGATCAGTGTATTCAACTAGACTCATCCATTAGATCAGTGTATTCAACTAGACTCATCCATTAGATCAGTGTATTCAACTAGACCGCTCATCCATTAGATCAGTGTATTCAACTAGACTCATCCATTAGATCAGTGTATTCAACTAGACCGCTCATCCATTAGATCAGTGTATTCAACTAGACCGCTCATCCATTAGATCAGTGTATTCAACTAGACCGCTCATCCATTAGATCAGTGTATTCAACTAGACTCATCCATTAGATCAGTGTATTCAACTAGGCCGCTCATCCATTAGATCAGTGTATTCAACTAGACCGCTCATCCATTAGATCAGTGTATTCAACTAGACTCATCCATTAGATCAGTGTATTCAACTAGACCACTCATCCATTAGATCAGTGTATTCAACTAGACTCATCCATTAGATCAGTGTATTCAACTAGACCGCTCATCCATTAGATTAATGAACCAGACTGAGGAGTCAACTGAGAGAGAGAGAGATTGAAAGAGAGAAAGATATAGGTAGAGAGAGAGAGAGAGAGAGAGAGAGAGAGAGAGAGAGAGAGAGGGAGAGAGAGAAACAGACAGAGAGACAGAGAGAGAGAGAGAGAGAGAGAGAGAGAGACAGAGAGAGAGAGAGAGAGAGAGAGAGAGAGAGAGAGAGAGAGAGAGAGAGAGAGAGAGAGAGACCTAGACCGTTCATCCATTAGATCAGTGTATTCAACTAGACTCATCCATTAGATCAGTGTATTCAACTAGACCGCTCATCCATTAGATCAGTGTATTCAACTATACTCATCCATTAGATCAGTGTATTCAACTAGGCCGCTCATCCATTAGATCAGTGTATTCAACTATACTCATCCATTAGATCAGTGTATTCAACTAGGCCGCTCATCCATTAGATCAGTGTATTCAACTAATCTCATCCATTAGATCAGTGTATTCAACTAGACCGCTCATCCATTAGATCAGTGTATTCAACTAGACCGCTCATCCATTAGATCAGTGTATTCACCTAGACCGCTCATCCATTAGATCAGTGTATTCAACTAGACTCATCCATTAGATCAGTGTATTCAACTAGACCATTCATCCATTAGATCAGTGTATTCAACTAGGCCGCTCATCCATTAGATCAGTGTATTCAACTATACTCATCCATTAGATCAGTGTATTCAACTAGACCGGCTGATCCATTAGATCAGTGTATTCAACTAGACCGCTCATCCATTAGATCAGTGTATTCAACTAGACTCATCCATTAGATCAGTGTATTCAACTAGACCGTTCATCCATTAAATCAGTGTATTCAACTAGACTCATCCATTAGATCAGTGTATTCAACTAGACTCATCCATTAGATCAGTGTATTCAACTAGACCGCTCATCCATTAGATCAGTGTATTCAACTAGACCGCTCATCCATTAGATCAGTGTATTCAACTAGACCGCTCATCCATTAGATCAGTGTATTCAACTAGACTCATCCATTAGATCAGTGTATTCAACTAGGCCGCTCATCCATTAGATCAGTGTATTCAACTAGACCGCTCATCCATTAGATCAGTGTATTCAACTAGACTCATCCATTAGATCAGTGTATTCACCTAGACCGCTCATCCATTAGATCAGTGTATTCAACTAGACTCATCCATTAGATCAGTGTATTCAACTAGACCACTCATCCATTAGATCAGTGTATTCAACTAGACTCATCCATTATATCAGTGTATTCAACTAGACTCATCCATTAGATCAGTGTATTCACTAGACCGCTCGTCCATTAGATCAGTGTATTCAACTAGACTCATCCATTAGATCAGTTTATTCAACTAGACCGCTCATCCATTAGATCAGTGTATTCAACTACCTCATCCATTAGATCAGTGTATTCAACTAGGCCGCTCATCCATTAGATCAGTGTATTCAACTAGACGGCTCATCCATTAGATCAGTGTATTCAACTAGACGTCATCCATTAGATCAGTGTATTCAACTAGACCGCTCATCCATTAGATCAGTGTATTCAACTAGACCGCTCATCCATTAGATCAGTGTATTCAACTAGACCTCATCCATTAGATCAGTGTATTCAACTAGACCGCTCATCCATTAGATCAGTGTATTCAACTAGACCGTTCATCCATTAGATCAGTGTATTCAACTAGACTCATCCATTAGATCAGTGTATTCAACTAGACCCTCATCCATTAGATCAGTGTATTCAACTAGACCGCTCATCCATTATATCAGTGTATTCAACTAGACTCATCCATTAGATCAGTTTATTCAACTAGACCGCTCATCCATTAGATCAGTGTATTCAACTATACTCATCCATTAGATCAGTGTATTCAACTAGACCGCTCATCCATTAGATCAGTGTATTCAACTATACTCATCCATTAGATCAGTGTATTCAACTAGACCGCTCATCCATTAGATCAGTGTATTCAACTAGACCGCTCATCCATTAGATCAGTGTATTCAACTAGACCGCTCATCCATTAGATCAGTGTATTCAACTAGACCGCTCATCCATTAGATCAGTGTATTCAACTAGACCGCTCATCCATTAGATCAGTGTATTCAACTAGACTCATCCATTAGATCAGTGTATTCAACTAGACTCATCCATTAGATCAGTGTATTCAACTAGGCCGCTCATCCATTAGATCAGTGTATTCAACTAGACTCATCCATTAGATCAGTGTATTCAACTAGACCGCTCATCCATTAGATCAGTGTATTCAACTAGACCGCTCATCCATTAGATCAGTGTATTCAACTAGACTCATCCATTAGATCAGTTTATTCAACTAGACCGCTCATCC
Source organism: Coregonus clupeaformis (assembly GCF_020615455.1). Lineage (NCBI taxonomy): Eukaryota > Metazoa > Chordata > Actinopteri > Salmoniformes > Salmonidae > Coregonus > Coregonus clupeaformis. Next base: position 77,893 of record NW_025534187.1, on the reverse strand, counting down.
ATTAGATCAGTGTATTCAACTAGACGCTCATCCATTAGATCAGTGTATTCAACTAGACGCTCATCCATTAGATCAGTGTATTCAACTAGACCTCATCCATTAGATCAGTGTATTCAACTAGACCGCTCATCCATTAGATCAGTGTATTCAACTAGACCGCTCATCCATTAGATCAGTGTATTCAACTAGACTCATCCATTAGATCAGTGTATTCAACTAGACCGCTCATCCATTAGATCAGTGTATTCAACTAGACCGCTCATCCATTAGATCAGTGTATTCAACTAGACTCATCCATTAGATCAGTGTATTCAACTAGACCGTTCATCCATTAGATCAGTGTATTCAACTAGACCGCTCATCCATTAGATCAGTGTATTCAACTAGACCTCATTCATTAGATCAGTGTATTCAACTAGACCGCTGATCCATTAGATCAGTGTATTCAACTAGACTCATCCATTAGATCAGTGTATTCAACTAGACCGCTCATCCATTAGATCAGTGTATTCAACTAGACCGCTCATCCATTAGATCAGTGTATTCAACTAGACTCATCCATTAGATCAGTGTATTCAACTAGACTCATCCATTAGATCAGTGTATTCAACTAGACCGCTCATCCATTAGATCAGTGTATTCAACTAGACTCATCCATTAGATCAGTGTATTCAACTAGACCGCTCATCCATTAGATCAGTGTATTCAACTAGACCGCTCATCCATTAGATCAGTGTATTCAACTAGACCGCTCATCCATTAGATCAGTGTATTCAACTAGACTCATCCATTAGATCAGTGTATTCAACTAGGCCGCTCATCCATTAGATCAGTGTATTCAACTAGACCGCTCATCCATTAGATCAGTGTATTCAACTAGACTCATCCATTAGATCAGTGTATTCAACTAGACCACTCATCCATTAGATCAGTGTATTCAACTAGACTCATCCATTAGATCAGTGTATTCAACTAGACCGCTCATCCATTAGATTAATGAACCAGACTGAGGAGTCAACTGAGAGAGAGAGAGATTGAAAGAGAGAAAGATATAGGTAGAGAGAGAGAGAGAGAGAGAGAGAGAGAGAGAGAGAGAGAGGGAGAGAGAGAAACAGACAGAGAGACAGAGAGAGAGAGAGAGAGAGAGAGAGAGAGAGAGAGAGAGAGAGAGAGAGAGAGAGAGAGAGAGAGAGAGAGAGAGAGAGAGAGAGAGAGACCTAGACCGTTCATCCATTAGATCAGTGTATTCAACTAGACTCATCCATTAGATCAGTGTATTCAACTAGACCGCTCATCCATTAGATCAGTGTATTCAACTATACTCATCCATTAGATCAGTGTATTCAACTAGGCCGCTCATCCATTAGATCAGTGTATTCAACTATACTCATCCATTAGATCAGTGTATTCAACTAGGCCGCTCATCCATTAGATCAGTGTATTCAACTAATCTCATCCATTAGATCAGTGTATTCAACTAGACCGCTCATCCATTAGATCAGTGTATTCAACTAGACCGCTCATCCATTAGATCAGTGTATTCACCTAGACCGCTCATCCATTAGATCAGTGTATTCAACTAGACTCATCCATTAGATCAGTGTATTCAACTAGACCATTCATCCATTAGATCAGTGTATTCAACTAGGCCGCTCATCCATTAGATCAGTGTATTCAACTAGACTCATCCATTAGATCAGTGTATTCAACTAGACCGCTGATCCATTAGATCAGTGTATTCAACTAGACCGCTCATCCATTAGATCAGTGTATTCAACTAGACTCATCCATTAGATCAGTGTATTCAACTAGACCGTTCATCCATTAGATCAGTGTATTCAACTAGACTCATCCATTAGATCAGTGTATTCAACTAGACCGCTCATCCATTAGATCAGTGTATTCAACTAGACCGCTCATCCATTAGATCAGTGTATTCAACTAGACCGCTCATCCATTAGATCAGTGTATTCAACTAGACCGCTCATCCATTAGATCAGTGTATTCAACTAGACCTCATCCATTAGATCAGTGTATTCAACTAGACCGCTCATCCATTAGATCAGTGTATTCAACTAGACCGCTCATCCATTAGATCAGTGTATTCAACTAGACTCATCCATTAGATCAGTGTATTCACCTAGACCGCTCATCCATTAGATCAGTGTATTCAACTAGACCGTCATCCATTAGATCAGTGTATTCAACTAGACCCCTCATCCATTAGATCAGTGTATTCAACTAGACTCATCCATTATATCAGTGTATTCAACTAGACTCATCCATTAGATCAGTGTATTCACTAGACCGCTCGTCCATTAGATCAGTGTATTCAACTAGACTCATCCATTAGATCAGTTTATTCAACTAGACCGCTCATCCATTAGATCAGTGTATTCAACTATACTCATCCATTAGATCAGTGTATTCAACTAGGCCGCTCATCCATTAGATCAGTGTATTCAACTAATCTCATCCATTAGATCAGTGTATTCAACTAGACCGCTCATCCATTAGATCAGTGTATTCAACTAGACCGCTCATCCATTAGATCAGTGTATTCACCTAGACCGCTCATCCATTAGATCAGTGTATTCAACTAGACTCATCCATTAGATCAGTGTATTCAACTAGACCGTTCATCCATTAGATCAGTGTATTCAACTAGACCGTTCATCCATTAGATCAGTGTATTCAACTAGACTCATCCATTTGATCAGTGTATTCAACTAGACCGCTCATCCATTAGATCAGTGTATTCAACTAGACTCATCCATTATATCAGTGTATTCAACTAGACCGCTCATCCATTAGATCAGTGTATTCAACTAGACCGCTCATCCATTAGATCAGTGTATTCAACTAGACTCATCCATTAGATCAGTGTATTCAACTAGACCGCTCATCCATTAGATCAGTGTATTCAACTAGACCTCATCCATTAGATCAGTGTATTCAACTAGACCGCTCATCCATTAGATCAGTGTATTCAACTAATCTCATCCATTAGATCAGTGTATTCAACTAGACCGCTCATCCATTAGATCAGTGTATTCAACTAGACCGCTCATCCATTAGATCAGTGTATTCAACTAGACCGCTCATCCATTAGATCAGTGTATTCAACTAGACTCATCCATTAGATCAGTGTATTCAACTAGACCGTTCATCCATTAGATCAGTGTATTCAACTAGGCCGCTCATCCATTAGATCAGTTAATTCAACTATACTCATCCATTAGATCAGTGTATTCAACTAGACCGCTCATCCATTAGATCAGTGTATTCAACTAGACCGCTCATCCATTAGATCAGTGTATTCAACTAGACCGCTCATCCATTAGATCAGTGTATTCAACTAGACTCATCCATTAGATCAGTGTATTCAACTAGACCGTTCATCCATTAGATCAGTGTATTCAACTAGACCGCTCATCCATTAGATCAGTGTATTCAACTAGACTCATTCATTAGATCAGTGTATTCAACTAGACCGCTCATCCATTAGATCAGTGTATTCAACTAGACTCATCCATTAGATCAGTGTATTCAACTAGACCGCTCATCCATTAGATCAGTGTATTCAACTAGACCGCTCATCCATTAGATCAGTGTATTCAACTAGACCTCATCCATTAGATCAGTGTATTCAACTAGACTCATCCATTAGATCAGTGTATTCAACTAGACCGCTCATCCATTAGATCAGTGTATTCAACTAGACTCATCCATTAGATCAGTGTATTCAACTAGACCGCTCATCCATTAGATCAGTGTATTCAACTAGACCGCTCATCCATTAGATCAGTGTATTCAACTAGACCGCTCATCCATTAGATCAGTGTATTCAACTAGACTCATCCATTAGATCAGTGTATTCAACTAGGCCGCTCATCCATTAGATCAGTGTATTCAACTAGACCGCTCATCCATTAGATCAGTGTATTCAACTAGACTCATCCATTAGATCAGTGTATTCAACTAGACCACTCATCCATTAGATCAGTGTATTCAACTAGACTCATCCATTAGATCAGTGTATTCAACTAGACCGCTCATCCATTAGATTAATGAACCAGACTGAGGAGTCAACTGAGAGAGAGAGATTGAAAGAGAGAAAGATATGGTAGGAGAGAAAAAAAAACAGAACAGAGAGAAAAAGAAAAGACAGAGAGAGAGAGAGAGAGAGAGAGAGAGAGAGAGAGAAAAACCTAGACCGTTCATCCATTAGATCAGTGTATTCAACTAGACTCATCCATTAGATCAGTGTATTCAACTAGACCGCTCATCCATTAGATCAGTGTATTCAACTATACTCATCCATTAGATCAGTGTATTCAACTAGACCGCTCATCCATTAGATCAGTGTATTCAACTAGACTCATCCATTAGATCAGTGTATTCAACTAGGCCGCTCATCCATTAGATCAGTGTATTCAACTAATCTCATCCATTAGATCAGTGTATTCAACTAGACCGCTCATCCATTAGATCAGTGTATTCAACTAGACCGCTCATCCATTAGATCAGTGTATTCACCTAGACCGCTCATCCATTAGATCAGTGTATTCAACTAGACTCATCCATTAGATCAGTGTATTCAACTAGACCATTCATCCATTAGATCAGTGTATTCAACTAGGCCGCTCATCCATTAGATCAGTGTATTCAACTATACTCATCCATTAGATCAGTGTATTCAACTAGACCGCTGATCCATTAGATCAGTGTATTCAACTAGACCGCTCATCCATTAGATCAGTGTATTCAACTAGACTCATCCATTAGATCAGTGTATTCAACTAGACCGTTCATCCATTAAATCAGTGTATTCAACTAGACTCATTCATTAGATCAGTGTATTCAACTAGACTCATCCATTAGATCAGTGTATTCAACTAGACCGCTCATCCATTAGATCAGTGTATTCAACTAGACCGCTCATCCATTAGATCAGTGTATTCAACTAGACCGCTCATCCATTAGATCAGTGTATTCAACTAGACTCATCCATTAGATCAGTGTATTCAACTAGGCCGCTCATCCATTAGATCAGTGTATTCAACTAGACCGCTCATCCATTAGATCAGTGTATTCAACTAGACTCATCCATTAGATCAGTGTATTCAACTAGACCGCTCATCCATTAGATCAGTGTATTCAACTAGACTCATCCATTAGATCAGTGTATTCAACTAGACCGCTCATCCATTAGATCAGTGTATTCAACTAGACTCATCCATTATATCAGTGTATTCAACTAGACTCATCCATTAGATCAGTGTATTCACTAGACCGCTCGTCCATTAGATCAGTGTATTCAACTAGACTCATCCATTAGATCAGTTTATTCAACTAGACCGCTCATCCATTAGATCAGTGTATTCAACTATACTCATCCATTAGATCAGTGTATTCAACTAGGCCGCTCATCCATTAGATCAGTGTATTCAACTAATCTCATCCATTAGATCAGTGTATTCAACTAGACCGCTCATCCATTAGATCAGTGTATTCAACTAGACCGCTCATCCATTAGATCAGTGTATTCACCTAGACCGCTCATCCATTAGATCAGTGTATTCAACTAGACTCATCCATTAGATCAGTGTATTCAACTAGACCGCTCATCCATTAGATCAGTGTATTCAACTAGACCGCTCATCCATTAGATCAGTGTATTCAACTAGACTCATCCATTAGATCAGTGTATTCAACTAGACCGTTCATCCATTAGATCAGTGTATTCAACTAGACCTCATCCATTAGATCAGTGTATTCAACTAGACCGCTCATCCATTAGATCAGTGTATTCAACTAGACCGCTCATCCATTAGATCAGTGTATTCAACTAGACTCATCCATTAGATCAGTGTATTCAACTAGACCGCTCATCCATTAGATCAGTGTATTCAACTAGACCGCTCATCCATTAGATCAGTGTATTCAACTAGACCGCTCATCCATTAGATCAGTGTATTCAACTAGACCTCATCCATTAGATCAGTGTATTCAACTAGGCCGCTCATCCATTAGATCAGTGTATTCAACTAGACCGCTCATCCATTAGATCAGTGTATTCAACTAGACCGTCATCCATTAGATCAGTGTATTCAACTAGACCCTCATCCATTAGATCAGTGTATTCAACTAGACGCTCATCCATTAGATCAGTGTATTCAACTAGACCGCTCATCCATTAGATCAGTGTATTCAACTAGACCTCATCCATTAGATCAGTGTATTCAACTAGACCGCTTCATCCATTAGATCAGTGTATTCAACTAGACCGCTCATCCATTAGATCAGTGTATTCAACTAGACCGCTCATCCATTAGATCAGTGTATTCAACTAGACCGCTCATCCATTAGATCAGTGTATTCAACTAGACCGTCATCCATTAGATCAGTGTATTCAACTAGACGCTCATCCATTAGATCAGTGTATTCAACTAGACCGCTCATCCATTAGATCAGTGTATTCAACTAGACCGTTCATCCATTAGATCAGTGTATTCAACTAGACCGCTCATCCATTAGATCAGTGTATTCAACTAGACCGCTCATCCATTAGATCAGTGTATTCAACTAGACGCTCATCCATTAGATCAGTGTATTCAACTAGACTCATCCATTAGATCAGTGTATTCAACTAGACCGCTCATCCATTAGATCAGTGTATTCAACTAGACTCATCCATTAGATCAGTGTATTCAACTAGACCGCTCATCCATTAGATCAGTGTATTCAACTAGACCGCTCATCCATTAGATCAGTGTATTCAACTAGACCGGCTCATCCATTAGATCAGTGTATTCAACTAGACCGCTCATCCATTAGATCAGTGTATTCAACTAGACTCATCCATTAGATCAGTGTATTCAACTAGACCGTTCATCCATTAGATCAGTGTATTCAACTAGACCGCTCATCCATTAGATCAGTGTATTCAACTAGACCGTTCATCCATTAGATCAGTGTATTCAACTAGACCGCTCATCCATTAGATCAGTGTATTCAACTATACTCATCCATTAGATCAGTGTATTCAACTAGGCCGCTCATCCATTAGATCAGTGTATTCAACTAGACTCATCCATTAGATCAGTGTATTCAACTAGACTCATCCATTAGATCAGTGTATTCAACTAGACTCATCCATTAGATCAGTGTATTCAACTAGACCGTTCATCCATTAGATCAGTGTATTCAACTAGACCGCTCATCCATTAGATCAGTGTATTCAACTAGACCTCATCCATTAGATCAGTGTATTCAACTAGACTCATCCATTAGATCAGTGTATTCAACTAGACCGCTCATCCATTAGATCAGTGTATTCAACTAGACCGCTCATCCATTAGATCAGTGTATTCAACTAGACCGCTCATCCATTAGATCAGTGTATTCAACTAGACGCTCATCCATTAGATCAGTGTATTCAACTAGACCGCTCATCCATTAGATCAGTGTATTCAACTAGACTCATCCATTAGATCAGTGTATTCAACTAGACCGCTCATCCATTAGATCAGTGTATTCAACTAGACCGCTCATCCATTAGATCAGTGTATTCAACTAGACCGCTCATCCATTAGATCAGTGTATTCAACTAGACCTCATCCATTAGATCAGTGTATTCAACTAGACCGCTCATCCATTAGATCAGTGTATTCAACTAGACCGCTCATCCATTAGATCAGTGTATTCAACTAGACTCATCCATTAGATCAGTGTATTCAACTAGACCGCTCATCCATTAGATCAGTGTATTCAACTAGACTCATCCATTAGATCAGTGTATTCAACTAGACCGCTCATCCATTAGATCAGTGTATTCAACTAGACCGCTCATCCATTAGATCAGTGTATTCAACTAGACTCATCCATTAGATCAGTGTATTCAACTAGACCGCTCATCCATTAGATCAGTGTATTCAACTAGACTCATCCATTAGATCAGTGTATTCAACTAGACCGCTCATCCATTAGATCAGTGTATTCAACTAGACTCATCCATTAGATCAGTGTATTCAACTAGACCGCTCATCCATTAGATCAGTGTATTCAACTAGACGCTCATCCATTAGATCAGTGTATTCAACTAGACCGCTCATCCATTAGATCAGTGTATTCAACTAGACCCTCATCCATTAGATCAGTGTATTCAACTAGACCTCATCCATTAGATCAGTGTATTCAACTAGACGGCTCATCCATTAGATCAGTGTATTCAACTAGACCGCTCATCCATTAGATCAGTGTATTCAACTAGACTCATCCATTAGATCAGTGTATTCAACTAGACCGCTCATCCATTAGATCAGTGTATTCAACTAGACCGTCATCCATTAGATCAGTGTATTCAACTAGACCGTCATCCATTAGATCAGTGTATTCAACTAGACTCATCCATTAGATCAGTGTATTCAACTAGACTCATCCATTAGATCAGTGTATTCAACTAGACCGCTCATCCATTAGATCAGTGTATTCAACTAGACCGCTCATCCATTAGATCAGTGTATTCAACTAGACCGCTCATCCATTAGATCAGTGTATTCAACTAGACTCATCCATTAGATCAGTGTATTCAACTAGACCGCTCATCCATTAGATCAGTGTATTCAACTAGACCGCTCATCCATTAGATCAGTGTATTCAACTAGACCTCATCCATTAGATCAGTGTATTCAACTAGACCGCTCATCCATTAGATCAGTGTATTCAACTAGACCTCATCCATTAGATCAGTGTATTCAACTAGACCGCTCATCCATTAGATCAGTGTATTCAACTAGACTCATCCATTAGATCAGTGTATTCAACTAGACCGTTCATCCATTAGATCAGTGTATTCAACTAGACCGCTCATCCATTAGATCAGTGTATTCAACTAGACTCATCCATTAGATCAGTGTATTCAACTAGACCGCTCATCCATTAGATCAGTGTATTCAACTAGACTCATCCATTAGATCAGTGTATTCAACTAGACCGCTCATCCATTAGATCAGTGTATTCAACTAGACCCTCATCCATTAGATCAGTGTATTCAACTAGACTCATCCATTAGATCAGTGTATTCAACTAGACCGCTCATCCATTAGATCAGTGTATTCAACTAGACCGCTCATCCATTAGATCAGTGTATTCAACTAGACGCTCATCCATTAGATCAGTGTATTCAACTAGACCGTTCATCCATTAGATCAGTGTATTCAACTAGACTCATCCATTAGATCAGTGTATTCAACTAGACCGCTCATCCATTAGATCAGTGTATTCAACTAGACCGCTCATCCATTAGATCAGTGTATTCAACTAGACCGCTCATCCATTAGATCAGTGTATTCAACTAGACCGCTCATCCATTAGATCAGTGTATTCAACTAGACTCATCCATTAGATCAGTGTATTCAACTAGACCGCTCATCCATTAGATCAGTGTATTCAACTAGACCGCTCATCCATTAGATCAGTGTATTCAACTAGACCGCTCATCCATTAGATCAGTGTATTCAACTAGACGCTCATCCATTAGATCAGTGTATTCAACTAGACTCATCCATTAGATCAGTGTATTCAACTAGACCGCTCATCCATTAGATCAGTGTATTCAACTAGACCGCTCATCCATTAGATCAGTGTATTCAACTAGACTCATCCATTAGATCAGTGTATTCAACTAGACTCATCCATTAGATCAGTGTATTCAACTAGACCTCATCCATTAGATCAGTGTATTCAACTAGACCGCTTCATCCATTAGATCAGTGTATTCAACTAGACCTCATCCATTAGATCAGTGTATTCAACTAGACGCTCATCCATTAGATCAGTGTATTCAACTAGACCGTCATCCATTAGATCAGTGTATTCAACTAGACCGCTCATCCATTAGATCAGTGTATTCAACTAGACCGCTCATCCATTAGATCAGTGTATTCAACTAGACCGTCATCCATTAGATCAGTGTATTCAACTAGACCGTTCATCCATTAGATCAGTGTATTCAACTAGACCGCTCATCCATTAGATCAGTGTATTCAACTAGACCGCTCATCCATTAGATCAGTGTATTCAACTAGACCTCATCCATTAGATCAGTGTATTCAACTAGACCCTCATCCATTAGATCAGTGTATTCAACTAGACCTCATCCATTAGATCAGTGTATTCAACTAGACCGCTCATCCATTAGATCAGTGTATTCAACTAGACCGCTCATCCATTAGATCAGTGTATTCAACTAGACGCTCATCCATTAGATCAGTGTATTCAACTAGACCGCTCATCCATTAGATCAGTGTATTCAACTAGACCGCTCATCCATTAGATCAGTGTATTCAACTAGACCGCTCATCCATTAGATCAGTGTATTCAACTAGAC
>NW_025534187.1:37500-62500 GCF_020615455.1 Coregonus clupeaformis | reverse complement strand
GAGGGCAGTTCAGTGACTCTGACCTGCAGCAGTGATGCCAACCCAATCAGTGGACAAATACACCTGGTACAAGAAGAACATAACCTCACCAAAAAGCATCTGGACAGAGTTACACTAACATCAGCTCTGAAGACAGAGGAGAATACTACTGTGAGGCCCGGAATGAATGAGGAGCTATGAATTCTACAGCTTGGATGGTCATGCCAGGTAGAGCGGTGTCTTCCTGGGTTCCTGTGTTGGGAGTGGTGGCTGCTGGAGCTCTACTAGTCCTCATATCACCGCACACTGAAGAGGAGATCCACGGGAGGAAGTGACCTATACACTGCCCTTCAGAGAGACGCTCAGCGCTCAGTGTATGAAACCATCCAGAGTAGAGAACCACCACAGAACCTGGATTGAAGAGAACCACCCACAGAGCCTGGACTGAAGAGAACCACCCACAGAGCCTGGACTGAAGAGAACCACCCACAGAGCCTGGACTGAAGAGAACCACCCACAGAGCCTGGACTGAAGAGAACCACCACTGAGCCTGGACTGAAGAGAACCACCCACAGAGCCTGGACTGAAGAGAACCACCCACAGAGCCTGGACTGAAGAGAACCACCCACAGAGCCTGGACTGAAGAGAACCACCCACAGAGCCTGGACTGAAGAGAAACACTACAGAGCCTGGACTGAAGAGAACCAACACAGAGCCTGGACTGAAGATAACCACCCACAGAGCCTGGACTGAAGACAACCACCACAGAACCTGGACTGAAGAGAACCACCAGATAACCTGGACTTAAGAAAACCAGCAGAGAACCTGGACTGAAGAGAACCACCAGATAACCTGGACTGAAGAGAACCAGCAGAGAACCTGGACTGAAGAGAACCAGCAGAGAACTTGGACTGAAGAGCTGTGGCACAGAAAACTACAGCACCAAACCAAAGACAGGTCTCACACCTCTATTCTCCTGCTACTCTATTGAATAGTTTCAGATTATGCTTCCGTACATACTCTTCGGGATTTCCCATTTGACGGTTGATTACATAATTCATTTTCTGAGCTAACATGAAGGATGTCGCTAACAGCTTTTAATGTTTAACTTTTGCACCAAGTTGCTCCTGACATATAATATGTTTTGTTGTTGCAGACATGACCGTGGAATTGATTTCTGAACATGCGTATATATCCTGAATATATATGGTTACTATAATGTTATTACATTGCCAGATTGCTGCTATGTTGCTAGTCACGCTTGTTTTATGATTAAACTACACACTCACTGGTGATGCTCGGGTCAGCTGTTTGCTCGCCCGCACCCGCCCGCAATTGCTAATTACCCATCGACAACTGCCCGACTATATGTGATAAAGTGAAAATCTGATTCCCGCACCAGACCCCAACCCGCTAATATAGAAAATGTGCTGTTCAGTCAGAGATGATTTCGGACAGACCTTTTTAGATTGGCCCTATGTTTCTGCTTATAATTTCCAACATTTTGGTAGGCTATTTGTTAGTCATCTTGTCTCTAATTAGATACATGCAGCTTCTCTTCTGTCATTACTTGTTTCCTTAGAAGACTAAATAAACCCTTGCTCACCAGAATAATATCACAAATCTACAGAATGAATGCTTCAATCTAGTTGACATCAGTAAAGTTTGTTCTCTGCTTCTCTCGCAGCAAAGATGTTTAGGGACCGGGGATAAAATACAATAACCAAAAAAATATAAGGGAAAGAGTTTATGTGCAACATTTTCAAATGATATCAGTTTGACCGGTTTTAAAGACATGAAAAGCTGTTAAAAGGACTCAACATGTTTTTGATAAGATTTCAGTTCGGTTCGATGCATATTTTATGTGGTTGAAATACTGTCAGCTTTTATGATGCTGATAAAGATAGCACCGCCACCTTTACAGACGGTCCCTAACCGCCACCTTTACAGACGGTCCCTAACCGCCACCTTTACAGACGGTCCCTAACCGCACATTAATTCTCTCAAGATGCTGAAATAAATTAATCATATTTTTCCACTCTTGTGGATGTAGCTCAGTTGATAGAGCATGGCGTTTGCAACACCAGGGTTGTGGGTTTGATTCCCACGGGGGGCCAGTATAAAAAAATATGTATTCACTAACTGTAAGTCGCTCTGGATAAGAGCGTCTGCTAAATGACTAAAATGTAAAAATGTAAAATGTTATCACTTGACCAAATCTTTCCCAAACATTAGACTACTGTTCTGGTCCTCCCTTTCGATTTAATTTCAAATCTCCATTTCACAGCTTTTATCTTATTGAATTAAACTCTTACATTGTCCTTTTTGCCTCAGTGGATCGACCTTCACTTTTTCTGCCCAAGTTTCCAAAAGCATTTGGCTTGTACTTGGCACACTACAGTTAGGGCCTATAATAATAGGCCATTTAGCAGACGCTTTTATCCAAAGCGAGTTACAGTCATGTGTGCATACATTTTTACGCATGGGTGGTCCCGGGGATCGAACCCACTACCCTGGCGTTACAAGCGCCATGCTCTACCAATTGAGCTACAGAGGACCACATAACCACATAACTGAGGCTACACACTAACATCAGATAAAAAAGAATGCAGCCTACAGATCTGAATTGCACAACAGTTGTACATTTATGGATTATTTGATGTATTGTTTTGTCTTTATTCAACCCGGCCACCACCAGTCCCCCGCCCTTTATCCACACAATATTTCATGACCCCAAACCCTGCGGATATAACCCCTGGGGTCTGCGGGTTATGAATCAAATCACACAACACTAACACACACATATCTTTTTGGGATGCAGTGTGTTTCAGTGTAAATTGCATGCATCATATTGTAAATGTAAAGTTTTAGACAATAAGTACATTTGTGTTTGAAATAAAAAAAACAATTAACAGTGCACTACATTGGCTCCAGTTTGATATGGGGGAGATGAGCTTCTCCATACCACTCCATTCAATCTCTGCTCAACTTAGTCACACCATAGTACCCTCCATGCTCATCATTAAGCTCGAGGCCCTGGGTCTGAACCCAGCCCTGAGCAACTGGGTCCTGGACTTCCTGACGGGCCACCCCCAGGTGGTGAAGGTAGGAAACAACACCTCCACTTCGCTGATCCTCAACACTGGGGCCCCACAAGGGTGCGTGCTCAACCCCCTCCTGTACCCTCACAAACTTTTACAGATGCACAATTGAGAGCATCCTGTCGGACTGTATCAACGCCTTGTACGGCAACAGCCCGCAACCGCAAGGCTCTCCAGAGGGTGGTGCGGTCTGCAGAACGCATTACCGGGGGCCAACTACCCGCCATCCAGGACACCTACAGCACCCGATGTCACAGGAAGGCCAAAAAGATCATCAAGGACATCAACCACCTGAGCCACTGCCTGTTCACCCCACTATCATCCAGAAGGCGAGGTCAGTACAGGTGCATCAAAGCTGGGACCGAGAGACTGAAGAACAGCTTCTATCTCAAGGCCATCAGACTGTTAAACAGCCATCACATTAGAGCCTGCTGCCTATAGACATAAACTAGAAATCACTGGCAACTTTAAGAAATGGAACACTAACCACTTAAAAAATTTACCTATCTTGCATTACTCATCTCATATGTATATACTGTATCCAATACTATTCTACTGTGTCTTAGTCCATGCTGTTCTGACATCGCTCATCCATACACAGTGAGGGAAAAAAGTATTTGATCCCCTGCTGATTTTGTACGTTTGCCCACTGACAAAGAAATGATCAGTCTATAATTTTAATGGTAGGTTTATTTGAACAGTGAGAGACAGAATAACAACAAAAAAATCCAGAAAAACGCATGTCAAAAATGTTATAAATTGATTTGCATTTTAATGAGGGAAATAAGTATTTGACCCCCTCTCTATCAGAAAGATTTCTGGCTCCCAGGTGTCTTTTATACAGGTAACGAGCTGAGATTAGGAGCACACTCTTAAAGGGAGTGCTCCTAATCTCAGCTTGTTACCTGTATAAAAGACACCTGTCCACAGAAGCAATCAATCAATCAGATTCCAAACTCTCCACCATGGCCAAGACCAAAGAGCTCTCCAAGGATGTTATGGACAAGATTGTAGACCTACACAAGGCTGGAATGGGCTACAAGACCATCGCCAAGCAGCTTGGTGAGAAGGTGACAACAGTTGGTGCGATTATTCGCAAATGGAAGAAACACAAAAGAACTGTCAATCTCAAGAGTGGCTCAAGAAGAAGCACATTAAGGTCCTGGAGTGGCCTAGCCAGTCTCCAGACCTTAATCCCATAGAAAATCTGTGGAGGGAGCTGAAGGTTCGAGTTACCAAACGTCAGCCTCAAAACCTTAATGACTTGGAGAAGATCTGCAAAGAGGAGTGGGACAAAATCCCTCCTGAGATGTGTGCAAACCTGGTGGCCAACTACAAGAAACGTCTGACCTCTGTGATTGCCAACAAGTGTTTTGCCACCAAGTACTAAGTCATGTTTTGCAGAGGGGTCAATACTTATTTCCCTCATTAAAATGCAAATCAATTTATAACATTTTTGACATGCATTTTTCTGGATTTTTTTGTTGTTATTCTGTCTCTCACTGTTCAAATAAACCTACCATTAAAATTATAGACTGATCATGTCTTTTTCAGTGGGCAAACGTACAAAATCAGCAGGGGATCAAATACTTTTTTCCCTCACTGTATGTACACTACTGTTCAAAAGTTTGGGGTCACTTAGAAATGTCCTTGTTTTCGAAAGAAAAGCCCAAAATTGCTTTTCTTTCGAAAACAAGGACATTTCTAAGTGACCCCAAACCTTTGAACGATAGTGTATATATTCTTAATTCATTCCTTACTTAGATTTGGGTGTATTGGGTATATGTTGTGAAATTGTTAGATATTACTTGTTAGATATTACTGCACTATTGGAGCTAGAAGAACAAGCATTTCGCTACACCCGCTTAAACATCTGCTAAACACGTGTATGTGACCAATACAATTTGATTTGATTTGATTGGAAAGTAAACCCAATATATCTGTAACCCACTCCAGTTTTAGGGCTATCTGTATCTGTGGCATTCTCTCGCTCTGTTCACCCTGGTCTAATTGGTCCTGAATGGTGTCATTGATTATTGACACAAATCCACTGGAGACACTAATTACAATTGAAGGCAGCTAGTAATTGCCGTCTAATCGTTGGGCACTTTGAGATTCTCCCAGTCTCATTCATTTGGTCAGGTTTTTTGTTGTTGTTGTTGTAGTATTAGGTATGTAGACACACACATAGTGCCTTCAGAAAGTATTCACACCCCTTCACTTTTTCCCACATTTTGTTGTGTTACAAAGTGGGATTAAAATGGATTTAATTGTCATAATGTCAAAGTGGAGAAAAAAAAAAGTGTTCTTTAAATTTTTATTAAAGGAAAATAAAATACAGAAATATCTGATTTACATAAGTATTCACACACTCGTTTTCGGTCCTTGTCCTGCTGTAAGGGGTCTGGTGTGAAGCAGACTGAACCAGGTTTTCCTCCAGGATGTTGCCTGTGCTTAGCTCTATTCCGTTTCTTTTTATCCTCAGAAAAAACTCCCTTGTCCTTGCCGATGACGAGCATACCCATAACATGATGCAGCCACCACTATGCTTGAAAATATGAAGAGTGGTACTCAGTGATGTGTTGTGTTGGATTTGCCCCAAACATAACGCTTTGAATTCGGGACATAAAGATAATTTATTTCCTTCTTTTCACTCTGTAATTTTGGTTAGTATTGTGGAGTAACTACAATGTTGTTGATCCATCAACGGTTTTCTCCTATCACCATTCAACTCTGTAACTGTTTTAAAGTCACCATTGGCCTCATGGTAAAATCTGGGAGACGCGGTTTCCTTCCTCTCCTGCAACTGAGTTAGGAAGGACACCTGTATCTTTGTAGTGACTGGGTGTATTGATACACCATCCAAAGTGTAATTAATAACTTCACCATGCTCAAAGGGATATTCCAATGTCTGCTTTTTTTTATACCCATCTACCAATAGGAGCCCTTCTTTGCGAACCATTGGAAAACCTCCCTGGTCTTTGTGGTAGAATCTGTGCTTGAAAGTCACTGCTCAACTAAGGGACCTTACAGATAAAGAGATGAGGTAGTCATTTAAAAATCATGTTAAACACTATTATTGCACACAGAGCGAGTCCATGCAAGTTATTATGTGACTTGTTAAGCAAATTTTTACTCTTGAAATTATTTTGGCTTGCCATAACAAAAGGGTTGAATGCTTATTATTGACCAAAGACATTTCAGCTTTTCATTTTTAATTAATTTATAAAAATTTCTAAAAACATAATTCCACATTTGACATTATGGGGGATTGTGTGTAGATCAGTGACACAAAATCTAAATGCAATCAATTATAAATTCAGGCTCTAACATAACAAAAGCTCTGACGAAGGCCTTGAGGCCGATCCGTAAAGCTTAATAAAGAGCAGTAAAACTATCAAGAGCAGTGATACTATCAAGAGCAGTGATACTATCAAGAGCAGTGATACTATCAAGAGCAGTGATACTATCAAGAGCAGTGATACTACCCAGAGCAGAGTGCAGGTTTCTTCTTTCTTCTCAACAAAGATCGCTCAGATGTGCGAGTGCCTTTTGAATTTAGGCTCTAACGTAACAAAATGTGGAAAAAGTCAAGGGGTGTGAATACTTTCTGAAAGCACTGTAGATCCTATAAAATTAATACAGTGGGTATCATAAGTATTCACCCCCTTGGGTTTTTACACATTTTGTTACGTTACAAAGTGGGATTGAAATAGATACAATTTTTTACATTGATCTACACAAAATACTCCATAACGTCAAAGTGAAAAGAAAATTCTACAAATTTGTACACATATTTTTTGAAATAAATAAAATATAGTCGTTGCATAAGTATTCACCCCCTTTTGTTTAGGGAAGTCTAAATTAGTTCAGGAGTCAAATTTGGCTTAGTAAATCACATAATTAAGTTACATGGACTCAGTAGGGGTGAAACTCTGCGTGACATAATAGAGGTTGACATCTGTAAGGTCCCTCAGTCAAGTACTGAATTCACAGATTTAACTACAAAGACCAGGGAGCTTTTTGAAAGACTAATAAAGAATTGCAGTGATTGGTAGATGGGTAACAATAACAAATCAGACGTTGAATATCTCTTTAAGCGTGGTCAAGTTAATAATTATGCTGTGGATGATGTATTAAACCACCCAGACACATCAAAGATACAGTCGTCCTTCTGAACTGAGCTGCAGGAGAGGAAGGAAACTGTTAGTGATGTCACCATGAGGCCTTTAGTGATTTTAAAACAGCTACGGAGTTCAATGGCTGTGATGGGAGAAAACTGAGGATGGATCAACAACATTGTAGTGACTAGGCTTGGGCGATATACCGTATATACAGTATACCGACTGTCTGCGGGGGCTGCTGCGGGTTGCGTGCTACGACACTGCTTATAACTATAAGAAATCTAAGATGAGTTAAATCAATTATATCCAGCTCAGGGCTCCAGGGGCCTCACTTATTAACCGTGCTTCCAAAATATACCCCAAAATGTGCAAACGCCAGTTTTCACGGAAACGTTGGCATTTATAAAAAATGTACTTGACGTGAGAACGTGCTCACCTCCCAGCAAATTTTAAAGTTTCAAGGTTTTATTGTCACGTGCACAAGTACAGTGAAATGCCTTTCTTACTTGCTATTTCCCAACAATGCAGTAATGAATATCAGCACTATAAAAAAATAAATAAAGTCAAGTAGAACAAAAACACACAAGAAATAGAACTGTAACTACTGAAAGTACTGTAATTGCATTTATTTTAGTAGCCGGTCCTACAATGTTTCACAATTCATGTGCAGTCCCATCATATTTAGGTTGGGGCAAAAGTCGATATAAAACATTGTTAAATTCAAAGGTTCTGCTGACAGGTCCACGACAATCCACCATTGTTTTGTTGTTCAGAAACGGACACAGTCCTTTTCCAGATACAGCATAAATTACTGCTAAAGATTTAAACATTCCGCCAACACAGAAAATAGACCGGTAAGCTTATGTAACATATTTGACAGTATGGGTAGGCTACAGCATTGCTGTGTGATAGGAGCACGACATCATTGACTATTTCATCTCAGAGCCCTATACCAAGGCAGGACCCATAAACCCAATAATCTAATGCCAATACTTCCAAATTATACAGCAAATAAAGGCGTTTTAATGCTCGTTTACGCTCGCACAGTTTTATGACAAGTCTGATTTACAGTATTTACATGCGTATGTATGGCATGCGGCAAGTTTATAAATGTTAACCATGTTTTGAGCCTATACATTGTTTGTTTATAATAACATTGAACGGAGTAAAACAAGCTTATATGTTGGGTTCTGTTGAACTAAAGCTCATGAGGCTTTCGCAAGTTATATTCTTCAAGAACCAATGGGTGTATACACTGAGTGGACAAAACATGCTCTTTCCATGACATAGACTGACCAGGTGAATCCAGGTGAAAGCTATGATCCCTTATTGATGTCACCTGTTAAATCCACTTTAATCAGTGCAGATGAAGGGGAGGAGACAGGTTGAAGAATGATTTTTAAGCCTTGAGACAATTGAGACATGGATTGTGTATGTGTGCCATTCAGAGGGTGAATGGGCAAGACAAAAGATTGAAGTGCCTTTGAACGGGGTATGGTAGTAGGTGCCAGGCGCACCGGTTTGTGTCAAGAACTGTAACGCT
Source organism: Coregonus clupeaformis (assembly GCF_020615455.1). NCBI lineage: Eukaryota > Metazoa > Chordata > Actinopteri > Salmoniformes > Salmonidae > Coregonus > Coregonus clupeaformis. The sequence goes on along the minus strand of NW_025534187.1, from coordinate 53,753 downwards.
ACTGGGTTTTTCACGCTCAACAGTTTCTCGTGTCAATCAAGAATGGTCCACCACCCAAAGGACATCCAGCCAACTTGACAACCTAACTGTGGGAAGCATTGGAGTCAACATGGGTCAGCATCCCTGTGAAACGCTTTCGATGTAGCAATCGCAGATTGACCCTTTAATATTAGTATGAACATTTTAACAGACAATCATGTTTCTTTTCTGTGGCTTTTAATAACACATGATACATCCTTCCCCTCTTCAAGTTTCTTTCAAAACTCTAGTAATAACTGATTACACAGTAGCATGGGGCTTCTGCATGGGGCTTCTGCATGGGGCTTCTGCATGGGGCTTCTGCATTGGGGCTTCTGCATGGGGCTTCTGCATGGGGCTTCTGCATTGGGGCTTCTGCATGGGGCTTCTGCATTGGGGCTTCTGCATGGGGCTTCTGCATTGGGGCTTCTGCATTGGGGCTTCTGCATTGGGGCTTCTGCATTGGGGCTTCTGCATTGGGGCTTCTGCATTGGGCTTCTGCATTGGGCTACTGCATTGGGCTACTGCAGGCACTGATACAGGGGAAGTGACAGATACAGTGAAGTCTTAAAGTTAAATGGTGTTGTTGTATTGGGGCTGACCCTTCTCCCCCCCTACAGCGAAGCACGTCTCTAACAATCAGCTCTGTCCAAACAAGAAACAACTACCACTGTCACTACCAACGATCCCCTACCCAGAACACTGTCACTACCAACACCCCCTACCCAGCCCAGACTCCTGTCAGCTAGCTAATGTCCCCTGACAGTGAATTAGAATAGCCACTAAAAAAAATTGGGAGAGTGAGTGAGAAAGAGAGCGAAAGAAAGAGAGAGAGAGAGAGAGGGAGGGAGGGAGGGAGGGAGAGGGAGGGAGGGAGGGAGGGTGTACGAGAGTGTGAGAGAGCGAGAGAGAGAGAGAGAAAGAGAACGAAAGAGAGAGAGAGAGAGGGACGGGAGGGAGGGAGGAAAAGAGAGAGAGAGAGAGAGAGAGAGAGAGAGAGAGAGAGGGAAAAACTAATCTGTGTCACAAGCTACCCCCTCGGGCAATCAAGGGAGAGAGAGAGAAAACGCAATCATTAGCAACTGGTGGTGCTTGCTCCAGCAAATGGCCGTTTGAGAGGAGATTTATTCAGACTCCTGGCTGGAACTGATTTATTTATTTCAGCAGAGGCTGTGAGATCATTAACCTCCGCTGTGTCTCTGGGGAACAGGCATCTGCGGCCCCCCATGCTGCTCACACAAAAGGCCCCCACGCGACACGCGCAAGCCTGTCTCTGTGGCCCAGGCTGGAGGATGGAGGAGGGGGGCTATCTGGCAGAACCATGAGGAACCGGGACCAAGAACTAACAAGAACAAAGCACATTGGACCAGAGGCCTGGGTGAGGGGGCTGTCGAAAGGGCCAGAGGAAGGCTGGGGCCCCTGTTGTGTCTTCTAATGGAAGATGTGGATTTGTGGAGGGTCAGGGAAAGACCAAGCTCACTTGTTGATGTGTCTCCATTGGTTGGGGGGGGGCGATCAGTTTCAATTTATGGCCATCTCCTGATTTAATATGAGCATCAATATGGAGCCATTTCATCACAGGATCATCAACTTATCACAGCTTTAATCAATCATCAATCGTTGACAATGTAATTAAAGAAGCACGTTCTTATATTTCCAGACATCCTCAGATTGCAGTGTGGTGGTCACCTCTGTGTGGCTCTGAATTAGAGAATCACAGTACAATTCACTCAAAGGTGTCTCAAAAGCACTGCAATATCCAAGTTTGCGTCACTAATGTAACTAGATGTAACTCATACCAACTTACCAAAATGAGATGAAATGATCAGAACTAATAATGCAATGCATATTTTTTCCCATAACATATTGTGGTTAATCAAATCAAACCAAATGTTATTGGTCACATGCTTCGCAAACAACAGGTGTAGACTAACAGTGAGATGCTTACTTACGGGCCCTTACCAACAATACAGAGAGAAACATTTAGAAATAATAGAAAAATAATAACACAAGGAATAAATCCACAATGAGGGTGGGTCCAGTGTGTCTGGGATGATAGTATTTATTTTAGCCATGACCAGCCTTTCAAAGCACTTCATGGCTACAGATGTGAGTGCTACGGGGCGATATTCATTTAAATCAAATCAAATCAAATCAAATCAAATCAAATCAAATTTTATTGGTCACATGCGCCGAATACAACAAGTGCAGACATTACAGTGAAATGCTTACTTACAGCCCTTAACCAACAGTGCGTTTATTTTAAACAAAAAAAGTAAGAATAAAACAACAACAAAAAAAAAGTGTTGAGAAAAACAAAGAGCAGAAGTAAAATAAAGTGACAGTAGGGAGGCTATATATACAGGGGGGTACGGTGCAGAGTCAATGTGCGGGGGCACCGGCTAGTTGAGGTAGTTGAGGTAATATGTACATGTGGGTAGAGTTAAAGTGACTATGCATAAATACTTAACAGAGTAGCAGCAGCGTAAAAAGGATGGGGTGGGGGGCAGTGCAAATAGTCCGGGTAGCCATGATTAGCTGTTCAGGAGTCTTATGGCTTGTGGGTAGAAGCTGTTGAGAAGCCTTTTGGACCTAGACTTGGCACTCCGGTACCGCTTGCCGTGCGGTAGCAGAGAGAACAGTCTATGACTAGGGTGGCTGGAGTCTTTGACAATTTTGAGGGCCTTCCTCTGACACCGCCTGGTATAGAGGTCTTGGATGGCAGGGAGCTTTGCCCCAGTGATGTACTGGGCCGTACGCACTACCCTCTGTAGTGCCTTGCGGTCAGAGGCCAAGCAGTTGCCATACCAGGCGGTGATGCAACCAGTCAGGATGCTCTCGATGGTGCAGCTGTAGAATTTTTTGAGGATCTGAGGACCCTATTTAGACAGGTTACCTTGGCGTTACAGGGACTATGGTGGTCTGCTTGGAACATGTAGGTATTACAGACAGGGTCAAGGAGAGGTTGAACATGTCAGAGAAGACACTTTCCAGCTGGTCCGCGCATGCTCTGAGTACGTATCCTGGTAATCCATCTGTGTGAATGTTAACCTGTTTTAAGGTCTTTCTCACATCGTCTCGAAGAGAGCATAGAAGGCATTTAGCTCGCCTGGTAGGCTCGCGTCACTGGGCAGTTCGCGGTTGGGTTTCCCTTTGTAATCCGTGATAGTTTGCAAGCCCTGCCACATCCGACGAGCGCCAGAGCCGGCGTAGTAGGATTCCATCTTAGTTCTATATTGACACTTTGTCTGTTTGATGGCTCGTCGGGGGTCGTAGCGGGATTTCTTATGAGCGTCCTAATTAGTGTCCCGCTCATTGAAAGCAGCAGCTCTAGCTTTTAGCTCAGTGTGGATGTTTCCTGTAATCCATGGCTTCTGGTTGGGATATGTACGTACGGTCACTGTGGGGACGACGTCGTCGATGCACTTATTAATGAAGCCGGTGACTGAGGTGGTATACTCCTCAGTGTTATCGGATGAATCCCGGAACATATTCCAGTCTGTGCTAGTGAACCAGTCCTGTAGCTTAGCATCCTCTTCATCAGACCACTTCCGTATTGAGCACGTCACTGGTACTTCCTGTTTGAGTTTTTGCTTGTAAGCAGGAATCAGGAGGATATAATTATGGTCAGATTTGCCAAAAGGAGGGCGAGGGAGAGCCTTGTATGCGTTTCTGTGTGTGGAGTAAAGGTGATGTAGAATTTTGTCGCCTCTACTTGCACAGGTGACATGCTGGTAAAAATGAGGCAAAACGGATTTCAGTTTCCCTGCATTAAAATTACCGGCCACTAGGAACCCTGCCTCTGGGTGAGCATTTTCTTATTTGCTTATGGGCCAGCATCGGTTTGAGTTGGTAAACAGACAGCTACTCTCTTGGTAGTATGGTCTGCAGCTTATAATGAGGTATTCTAACTCAGATGAGCAAAAAAAAACTCCAGACTTTCTTAACATTATAGATCGCGCACCAGCTGTTGTTAACAAAGAGACACACCCCTCCTCCCCTCATCTTACCCGAGGCTGCCGACCGGTCTTGACGATGCATGAAATAGCCAGCGAGATGTACTGTATATTATACATGTCATTGTTCAGCCACGACTCCATGAAACATAGAATTTTACAGTTCTTCAGGTCCCGTTGATAGGATAGTCTCCAACGGAGCTCGTCCAGTTTGTTCTGTAGTGATTGTATGTTGGCCAATAGAACGGAGGGTAGAGGCAGTTCATTTGCTCGCCAACGTAGTCTCGTCAGGATTCTGGCTCATCTGCCTCTTTTGTGCCTTCATTTCCTATTTCGAGGCCCGGTGGCATTAAGGCTTGGTCCAGAGTAAGCAGAACGTCCAGAGCTGCCGACTGGTTGAAGTAGAAATTGTCATCCAAACTGAGGTTAGTTATAGCTGTTAGGATCTCCAGAAGCAGTTTTTCGGGTCATAGGAAATTATGGCGGAGACATTATGCACCCACAAAGTTAAGATCAGCTTAAAAGAAAATAAAAATAGCAGAATTGGTCAGGAGACCGTAAAACGGTTGCTATCCACTGCAGCGCCATCTTTAAATCTTAATGTGATAGAAGTTGGGAGTATAAGGTCCCCAAAGTATTCGGCACATAGTGAAACTGTGTGTCTCCAGGTAGGATCCTGAGCCAACATGTCAATAGGTTGTTAATCACGTGTACCAGTATATCCATGTCCATCTAATTAGAAAAGTTGAGGAGGTCCGGACGAAACTCAGAATATATCCCAATTTACATTCACTCAAGCGGCAGGAGGAGAAATGACAACGGTGAAGCAAACGACAGCATTAATCTGAAATTAATCAGGACATGAACTTAACTGGGGGGGGGCACTGCAGCCTCATCTGCGCCTTTTTTAAATATGTGTAATGGAACACTTATGGCAATCTCATAGCTGCCGCAAAGAGCATCTGCATTAACCCACAGCACCTGGAGTGGTGTAGTAGTGGACAGAATGATTAAATTATTTCATCACTCTCCCATCTCCAATGCTGTGATCTTTTAATTTTATTTGATTTCAGAATTACTCTAATATACATATATATATGCCTATATGGGGGTGGCTGGGGGGTTGTGCGTTGAGGGATGGAGGGATGGAGGGATGGAGGGAGGGAGAGGTGGGATTGTCAGTTTGCTGGCAGTGATGATTCTGCACCAATCTTATCAAGCAAACACTTGAGAGCACTACAAATCAGGGTTTTATTGGGGGACATAAAGATGAGTATCCAATTTGAAGATGAAGAGTTCAAATTTACAATACATTTTTACGGTGGCATAATTTCTTCCCCCGTCTGGTTAAATGTTAGGATTCTAATGTTATATTACAATAAAAATGTATGCTTTAACTAAATATAACATTTTCTATGACCGTAAATATGCCAGGTGCTGATACAGTACATATATAAGGTCTGTTAATCACCTATTTGTCCCTGAATTTTACCAACAGATTTATAAAGGAAACGCATTATTCACCTGAAGCAAAACATTATCAGTTTGATCAAACTTCTATTTCAAATAATGAGAAATACATCTGTGTAAAATGTCTAAAGGAATAAGATTCAGTCGCTAGTGAAAGTCTGCACACCCCTTGCATAGTCTTCACATTTTGCTGCCTTAGAATTCAATCTAATAAGGGTGCCTTGCAAAAGTATTCATCCCCCTTGGCGTTTTTCCTATTTTGTTGCATTACAAGCTGTAATTTAATTGGATTTTTATTTGGATTTCATGTAATGGACATACACAAAATAGTCAAAATTGGTGAAATGAAATGAAAAAAATAACTTGTTTCAAAAAATTCTACAAAATAAATAAAGTGGTGCGTGCATATGTATTCACCCCCTTTGCTATGAAGCCCCTAAATAAATAAGATCTGGTGAAACCAATTACCTTCAGAAGTCACATAATTAGTTAAATAAAGTCCACCTGTGTGCAATCTAAGTGTCACATGATCTGTCACATGATCTCCCAGTATACATAGACCTGTTCTGAAAGGCCCCAGAGTCTGCAACACAACTAAGCAAGGGGAACCACCAAGCAAGTGGCACCATGAAGACCAAGGAGCTCTCCAAACAGGTCAGGGACAAAGTTGTGGAGAAGTACAGATCAGGGTTTTTTAAATGGAAAGAATATGGCACCACAACAAACCTGCCAAGAGAGGGCCGCCCACCAAAACTCACGGACCAGGCAAGGAGGGCATTAAAGTTCTACATTTTCAGTATCTTACGTTTATCACAAAACCAATCTAATGTTTATTCTGTGAGGTTGCTGTGTGGTGCAGTATTTCCCAGTTCTTCTATAAAAGAGGGAAAATCAACACAAATAAAGAGAAATAATAAAAAGCCATAAATCAATTCATCCCCACAACAACACCACAACGTTTTCTAATTTAATACATTAAGTTGGGAGAATATGCAGAACAAGATAGGGGAGGCGAGAATAATTTTGGCAGGGTTAAAAACAATGTGGCGTGGAGAGAGAGAGAGGGGTAGGGGTGGTGGAGAGAGAGGGGGTAGGGGTGGTGGAGAGAGAGGGGGTAGGGGTGGTGGAGAGAGAGGGGGTAGGGGTGGTGGAGAGCGAGGGGGTAGGGGTGGTGGAGAGAGAGAGGGGGGTAGGGGTGGTGGAGAGAGAGGGGGGTAGGGGTGGTGGAGAGAGAGAGGGTAGGAGTGGTGGAGGGTAGGGGTGGTGGAGAGAGAGGGGGTAGGGGTGGTGGAGAGAGAGGGGGTAGGGGGTGGTGGAGAGAGAGGGGGTAGGGGTGGTGGAGAGAGAGAGGGGTAGGGGTGGTGGAGAGAGAGAGGGGGGTACGGGTGGCGGTGGTGGAGAGAGAGAGGGGTAGGGGTGGCGGTGGTGATGTGCCGTGGAGAGAGAAAGGGGTGTCGGTGGTGATGGTGGGGTGGTTCAGGGATAAACAAATAAACCTTGACAAGGGCAGCAGAGGAGAGGGAGAGAGAGAGAGAGGGGGGGGGGACTGTTATGTTAGAGAAGGGGGCTTGCCTTGCCAAGAGCCGGCCCTGAACTGCGGCAGCGTGGCGGGAGCAGCCTGGCTGCACGGAGCAGAGAGCAGGCTGCCAGCACCGGCTGATTTATCAGGGGGCCAAACGCCAGCAGCCACCTCGCTCTCCCAAGCGCCCTCCCTTTATAAAGAGCCTCCCTGACGGCTACGATAGTGCAATCAGGGCCACGGCAGAGCCAAGGCAATTTCTCCTTCACTCTCTGATAACCCTGCGCCTTATTGAAAGCCAATAGCGATGGCAGCAACAACAACTCAATTGGAAAGAGTTGGTGTGTTTTGAAGGGGGTGGGGGGGGTTACGCCCTGACACGATGTCTGTCTCAGTTGGTGTGAAAGGTCCCTTTGTCCTCCAACAGGTGGTGTCATTCCATGTAGCTACCACACTGGTCTTTCAACCAACCTGTCCATTCCTGTACTACCACACTGGTCTTTCAACCGACCTGTCCATTCCTGTACGACCACACTGGTCTTTCAACCGACCTGTCTTGAAGACTGTGACTCCAAAAATCTGGGACATCATTTTTGGAATTCCTGTGTACAATACCTGCAATAAAATAAATCGAACTCATATTGTCACAGACTTCTTCTAATTGTAAATTACAAGAACATCTCACGAATTTAAGAGCGGAGAGTTCCTCTTCTTGAAACGGAGGCAGCACTTCCGGGACAATACACTTCTGCTCCTTACTTGTTAAAGCTTACCAATTGCAGCTGGCTAGTATTTCTTATCATGTGTTTTAATGGACAATAGGCCTACAATTCAATGAATATACATGTAATGGACTTAGTTATAAAAGTTTATTGAGAGATTCTAAGAATAGGGAGGAGGAACCTTGAGGCTCATTGAGATGGTAAATTATTAAATTGAAAACGAATTGAAAGAATGTAATGTGCAGTTCCATAATGATAATGTTAGGTAATGATAATACAGTCTTTTTAACATATTTTTAACATGTATTTTCTTTTGGACGTTTTTCACAGTTGTTTTCTTGGAGGTTTATGTCAATTTAAACTGTTTGTGGGACGCTTTCAGTCTAACACAACATGGTCAAGTTGATGATATGATCTTTCATAGGAGAACATACAGTAGAAGTAGGCTGGAGCTCTATCTCTCAATACCCTACAGGAATTGGATTTTTACAGTAGTGGTGAATCTCTTATCTTTGACAATCTTGCGCTCCTATTGTGTAGCCATGGCTCTGGGGAAAAAGGCTTCCAGACGGTTTTACTTTGCGACTGATTTTTCATTTATTTTTTTCCCTTTAGAATCTTTGGCCACTTGTGGCTCACAATATTGACCCCTTGCTGGTAATGCCTGGAGAATGGTGGTATTGACCCCTTGCTGGTAATGCCGGGAGAATGGTGGTATTGACCCCTTGTTGGTAATGCTGGGAGAATGGTGGTATTGACCCCTTGCTGGTAATGCCGGGAGAATGGTGGTATTGACCCCTTGCTGGTAATGCCGGGAGAATGTTGGTATTGACCCCTTGCTGGTAATGCTGGGAGAATGGTGGTATTGACCCCATGCTGGTAATGCCGGGAGTGATGATAATGCCGGGAGAATGGTGGTATTGACCCCTTGCTGGTAATGCTGGGAGAATGGTGGTATTGACCCCTTGCTGGTAATGCTGGGAGAATTGTGCTATTGACCCCTTGCTGGTACTGCCGAGAGAATGGTGCGATATTTTATTTTATTTTAATTTTGTATACATGGCAGCTAAAAGCTGAATTGCGTACATAAAAGCACATAAACTACAAAACAATAACATTATAACACAGTCTGTAAGTTAGGAACTGGAAGGATGAAAGATGAATTGAATCATTTATGATGGCATTGAGAGAGAAGGAACTTAAGGCATGGACGTCACGGAGGAGGGAGCCAGTCCGAGTCAGTGAGACAGTCAGGTCTGCAGCCTCAGCAGCGCACCTAGATATCCTGTCCCCAACGTCCGTGCTCCGGGCTTCGTAGCTTGATGGTGAGCTAACTAGCTAGCTAGCTACTCCTCTCCACTAACTCTGTGTAGCACCCACTTGGGTGATGCTAACGTTGCTGCTGCTACAGGGCGCCGAAAGCTCACCACACATAATTAACAGTCAAGAGTATCTTCACTAGTATCAGCCATCTCCGTATGCAGTTCTCTACTTCGGGCTTCTAATCAAGTCGGTGTTGGGGCATTCAAATCCAAACAGTCCAAACGGCTGGCTAGCTAGCTAGCTAAGCCAAACAACTCAACGTAAGTCTTGAATCTTGGTCAAGATGACCAATTCCAACAAATTCAAAAGCGCAAATAGCTGATGGAAAAATGTAGATACAAAAGCACTTAAAAATAATAAAACATGTAATACATGTACAAAATTAACGGGAGTAGAATATTTACTGTTGTCCTGATGTGCTTTATGCTTGGTGGCTGTGCGTGACCCAACAAGGGAACTGAAAAACAGAAGTTACAAAACATTTTTTGAATGCAACCCTAAATGCAGAAAACATACACAGAAACTTTTCACAAAGTGACAACCAGATGTGAGTACAGCAGGGCCCTGAATGACAGCATGAACGAATAACAACATTCAAGATAATCCTTGACAGATTTACCTAACAAATGACACAGCATTATCCACATCACCTGTACTATGGGCTCTTCGTAAATCCAAATCAAATCATATCAAACCAAACATTATACTAACATTATACTAACGCGATACCAACATTATACTAACGATACGACACCAAGTATCACAATAGCGAGTAGTAAGGCGATATCACAGGCCTAGCATCCCGTTTTCTAAACGCAAAAACATGTCACTGATGTTCACACTTCTACTCAATACAACACATTACTGAATTAACTTCACACTGTTCACTGTATAATTGAATACTGCATAGAATGGCTGATTTGCTCATATTTGCAAAGGCCTACCTGTGATTTGGCTGGAGGAATGGGAGGAAGGAATACACTCAGTGGCCAGTTAATTAGGTACACCCATCTAGTACCGGGTTGGACCCCCCCTTTGCCTCCAGAACAGCCTGAATTCTTCGGGGGCATGGAAACGTTGCTCAATTGGTATCAAGAGACCTAAACTTGTGCCAGGAAAAGATTCCCCTACACCATTACACCACCAGCCTGTACCGTTGACACCAGGCAGGATGGGGGCCATGGACTCATGCTGCTTACGCCAAATCCTGACTCTGACATCAGCGTGACGCATCAGGAGCAATGTTTTTCCATTCCTCAATTGTCCAGTGTTCCTGGTCCCCTGGCTGATGCCGTCCCCCGCGACACCCCTCCGCCTCCCCTGGACATCGATTGGGACCCCTGCCTATGCCGTCAGGTCCCTACTGGACTCCCGACATCGTGGGGGTCGGCTTCAGTACCTGGTGGACTGGGAGGGGTACGGCCCAGAGGTGCACTGTTGGGTTCCGGCGGCCGACATCCTGGACCCCAACATTGTCCGGGATTTCCATTTCCGCCGTCCGGACCGGCCCGCTGGCGTCATCCTGCGGCTGGAGCCGCACGTCGGGAGGGGTGGGGGGGGTGGTACTGTCATGCCTACTCCCGCTCCCTCTCTCCAGCGCTCGACATCGCCGGTCTACTAACCACCGGCCCTGGCAACCATCATTATTAGGCACACCTGCTCCCCATCGTTACGCACACGTGGACTTCTTCATCACCTTGATTACCTTCCCTTTATTTAGCCCTCAGTAGCCTCAGTCATCAGGCAGTATTGGTTTGTTTTCATGTTCAGTACGCATTTCCTGTTTTGTTCATTTGCCTTGCATCTTTGTTATTAAACTCTCCTTCCGCACCTGCTTCCTGACTCCCTGCGTATACGTGACAATATCAGCTGTCTTCTTCCCACACTTTACCAGCTATCTTCTTTCCACACTTTACCAACTTTCTTCTTCCCACACTTTACCAGCTGTCTTCTTTCCACACTTTACCAGCTGTCTTCTTTCCACACTTTACCAACTTTCTGCTTCCCACACTTTACCAGCTGTCTTCTTTCCACACTTTACCAACTTTCTTCTTTCCACACTTTACCAACTGTCTTCTTTCCACACTTTACCAACTTTCTTCTTTCCACACTTTACCAGCTGTCTTCTTCCCACACTTTACCAGCTGTCTTCTTTCCACACTTTACCAACTGTCTTCTTTTCACACTTTACCAGCTGTCTTCTTTCCACACTTTACCAGCTGTCTTCTTCCCACACTTTACCAGCTGTCTTCTTTCCACAATTTACCAAACCGACTTCTTTTCACACTTTACCAGCTGTCTTCTTCCCACACTTTACCAGCTGTCTTCTTTCCACACTTTACCAGCTGTCTTCTTTCCACACTTTACCAACTTTTCTTTCCACACTCTACCAGCTGTCTTCTTCCCACACTTTACCAGCTGTCTTCTTCCCACACTTTACCAGCTGTCTTCTTTCCACACTTTACCAACTTTTCTTTCCACACTCTACCAGCTGTCTTCTTCCCACACTTTACCAGCTGTCTTCTTCCCACACTTTACCAGCTGTCTTCTTTCCACACTATACCAGCTGTCTTCTTCCCACAATTTACCAGCTGTCTTCTTTCCACACTTTACCAGCTGTCTTCTTCCCACACTTTACCAGCTGTCTTCTTTCCACACTATACCAGCTGTCTTCTTCCCACAATTTACCAGCTGTCTTCTTCCCACACTTTACCAGCTGTCTTCTTCCCACACTTTACCAGCTGTCTTCTTTCCACACTTTACCAACTTTCTTCTTTCCACATTTTACCAGCTGTCTTCTTTCCACACTTTACCAACTTTCTTCTTTCCACACTTTACCAGCTGTCTTCTTCCCACACTTTACCAGCTGTCTTCTTTCCACACTTTACCAACTGTCTTCTTTTCACACTTTACCAGCTGACTTATTTTCACACTTTACCAGCTGTCTTCTTCCCACACTTTACCAACTTTCTTCTTTCCACACTTTACCAGCTGTCTTCTTTCCACACTTTACCAGCTGTCTTCTTCCCACACTTTACCAGCTGTCTTCTTTCCACAATTTACCAAACCGACTTCTTTTCACACTTTACCAGCTGTCTTCTTCCCACACTTTACCAGCTGTCTTCTTTCCACACTTTACCAGCTGTCTTCTTTCACACTTTACCAACTTTTCTTTCCACACTCTACCAGCTGTCTTCTTCCCACACTTTACCAGCTGTCTTCTTCCCACACTTTACCAGCTGTCTTCTTTCCACACTTTACCAGCTGTCTTCTTCCCACACTTTACCAGCTGTCTTCTTTCCACACTATACCAGCTGTCTTCTTCCCACAATTTACCAGCTGTCTTCTTTCCACACTTTACCAGCTGTCTTCTTCCCACACTTTACCAGCTGTCTTCTTTCCACACTATACCAGCTGTCTTCTTCCCACACTTTACCAGCTGTCTTCTTCCCACACTTTACCAGCTGTCTTCTTCCCACACTTTACCAGCTGTCTTCTTCCCACACTTTACCAGCTGTCTTCTTTCCATACTTTACCAACTGTCTTCTTTCCACACTTTACCAGCTGTCTTCTTTCCATACTTTACCAACTGTCTTCTTCCCACACTTTACCAGCTGTCTTCTTTCCACACTTTACCAGCTGTCTTCTTCCCACACTTTACCAGCTGTCTTCTTTCCATACTTTACCAACTGTCTTCTTTCCATACTTTACCAACTGTCTTCTTCCCACACTTTACCAGCTGTCTTCTTTCCACACTTTACCAGCATATAACACCTGCATGATTACACCCTAGCTGATCTGATAATCTCTGCCTCTGCCCAGGCTCCAAGCAAACTTGACTGTCCTGTGGTGGAGCCGGCGTGCTGCTAGCCATGCTGCTGCTCTTTGATGGGAGAGAGGGGGGTGCAGTGATGCTATAGCCTCAATATGTTTTAGCATACAGTAAGCTTTACCCACCACAAATAAAGAACATCCTCTTAAGACCAATGCTTTGTGTATTATAATCATGTGATTGATACTCAATTCCACCTGTTAGTTTCCTGCCTGCGCTAGTGTGTGTGTGTGTGTATGCGTGTGTGTGTGTGTGTGTGTGTGTATGCCCACAGTGTATACCCATAGTGTATACCCATACACGAAACATGTAGCAAATTACGGACAAGGACAACCATCCACTGCTCAGTCTGCAGCAAAGATATCAATTATTAGAGAGAGAGCACTCCATACATACAGCATAATCAGCGCTGGTCTGACCAATCGGAATCCATGCTTTTAAGATTGTTTTGATCACGCGGACTGGGATATGTTCCGGGTAGCCTCTGAGAATAACATTGACGTTTACACGGACACGGTGACTGAGTTCACCAGGAAGTGTATAGGGGATGTTGTACCCACTGTGACTTTTAAACCCTACCCAAACCAGAAACCGTGGATAGATGGCAGCATTCGCGCAAAACTGAAAGCGCGAACATCCGCATTTAACCATGGCAAGGTGACTGGGAATATGGTTGAATACAAACAGTGTAGTTATTCCCTCCATAAGGCAATCAAACAGGCAAAACATCAGTACAGAGACAAAGTGGAGTCGCAATTCAATGGCTCAGACACGAGACGTATGTGGCAGGGTTTACAGACAATCACGGATTACAAAGGGAAAACCAGCCACGTCGCGGACACCAATGTCTTCCTCCCAGACAAGCTAAACACCTTCTTCGCCCGCTTTGAGGATAACACAGTGCCACCAACGCGGCCCGCTCCCGAGGACTGTGGGCTCTCATTCTCTGTGGCCGATGTGAGTAAAACATTTAAGCGTGTTAACCCTCGCAAGGCTGCCGGCTCAGACCAGCTGGCTGGAGTGTTTACGGGAATATTCAATCTCTCCCTATCCCAGTCTGCTGTCCCCACTTGCTTCAAGATATCCACCATTGTTCATGTACCCAAGAAAGTGAAGGTAACTGAACTAATTGACCATTGCCCCGTAGCACTCACTTCTGTCATCATATGAAGTGCTTTGAGAGGCTAGTTAAGGATCATATCACCTCCACCTTACCTGACACCCTAGACCCACTTCAATTTGCATACCGCCCCAATACATCCACAGATGATGCAATCGCCATCGCACTGCACACTGCCCTATCCCATCTGGACAAGAGGAATACCTATGTCAGAATGCTGTTCATTGACTACAGCTCAGCCTTCAACACCATAGTACCCTCCAAGCTCATCATTAAGCTCGGGGCCCTGGGACTGAACCCTGCCCTGTGCAACTGGGTCCTGGACTTCCTGACGGGCCGCCCCCAGGTGGTGAAGGTAGAAAACAACACCTCCACTTCGCTGATCCTCAACACAGGGGCCCCACAAGGGTGCGTGCTCAGCCCACTCCTGTACTCCCTGTTCACCCATGACTGCATGTCCACGCACGCCTCCAACTCAACAGCGCCTCTTCAAACTCAGGAGGCTGAAAAAATGTGTCTTGGCCACTAAGACCCTCACAAACTTTTACAGATGCACAACTGAGAGCATCCTGTCGGGCTGTATCAACGCCTGGTACGGCAACTACATAAGAAAATTACATAGCAATAATGAGGCTATTTACAGGGGATACCGGTACAGAGTCAATGTGCAGGGTACAGGTTAGTTGAGGTAATATGTACATGTAGGTAGGGGTAAAGTGACTATGCATAGATAATAAACAGCCAGTAGCAGCAGTGTAAAAACAAAGGGTGGGGGGGGGGTGTCAATGCAAATAGTCCGGGTGGCCATTTGATTAATTGTTCAGTGGTCTTATGGCTTGTGGGTAGAAGCTGTTAAGGAGCCTTTTGGTCCTAGACTTGGCGCTCCGGTACCGCTTGCCGTGCAGTAGCAGAGAGAACAGTCTATGACTAGGGTGGCTGGAGTCTTTGATCATTTTTTGGGACTTCCTCTGACACCGCCTAGTATAGAGGTCCTGGAAAGCAGGAAGCTTGACCCCAGTGATGTACTGGGCCGTACGCACTACCCTCTGTATCGCCTTACGGTCAGATGCCGAGCAGTTGCCATACCAGGCGGTGATGCAACCGGTCAGGATGCTCTCGATGGTGCAGCTGTTGAACTTCTTGAGGTTCTGGGGACCCCATGCCAAATCTTTTCAGTCTCCTGAGGGGAAAAGGTGTTGTCGTGCCCACTTCACAACTGCCTTAGTGTGTTTCGACCATGATAGTTTGTTGGTGATGTGGAAACTCTCGACCCACGCTCCACTTCAGCCCTGTCGATGTTAATGGGGGCCTGTTCGGCCCTCCTTTTCCTATAGTCCACGATCAGCTCCTTTGTCTTGATCACGTTGAGGGAGAGGTTGTTGTCCTGGCACCACACGGCCAGGTCTCTGACCTCCCTATAGGCTGTCTCATCGTTGTCGGTGATCAGGCCAACCACTGTTGTGTTGTCAGCAAACTTGATGACGGTGTTGGAGTCGTGCCTGGCCACGCAGTCGTGGGTGAACAGGGAGTACAGGAGGGGACTAAGCACGCACCCCTGAGGGGCCCCAGTGTTGAGGATCAGCGTGGCAGATGTGTTGTGGCTAGCCATACCACCTGGGGGCGGCCCGTCAGGAAGTCCAGGATCCAGTTGCAGAGGGAGGTGTTTAGTCCCAGGGTCCTTAGCTTAGTGATGAGCTTTGTGGGCACTGTGGAGTTGAACGCTGAGCTGTAGTAAATGAACAGCATTCTCACATAGGTATTCCTTTTGTCTAGGTGGGAAAGGGCAGTGTGGAGTGCGATTGAGATTGCGTAATCTGTGGATCTGTTGGGGCGGTATGTGAATTGGAGTCAGTCTCCGGTTTCCAGCATGATGGCATTGATGTGAGCCATGACCATCCTTTCAAAGCACGGGGCAGTAATCATTTAGGCAGGTTACCTTCGCTTTCTTGGGCACAGGGACTATGGTGGTCTGTTTGAAACATGTAGGTATTACAGACTCAGTCAGGGAGAGGTTGAAAATGTCAGTGAAGACACTTTCCAGTTGGTCCACACATGCTTTGAGTACACGTCCTGGTACTCCGTCTGGCCCCGCGGCTTTGTGAATGTTGACCTGTTTAAAGGTCTTGTTCACATTGGCTACGGAGAGCATGATCACACAGTCGTTCGGGAACAGCTGATGCTCTCGTGCATGCTTCAGTGTTGCTTGCCTCGAAGCGAGTATAAAAGTCATTTAGCTCGTCTGGTAGGCTCGCGTCACTGGGCAGCTCGCGGCTGGGTTTCCCTTTGTACTCCG
>NW_025534187.1:0-32500 GCF_020615455.1 Coregonus clupeaformis | reverse complement strand
TTGAGCATTTGCTTTAATTCCCTCTTTTATTAACCACATTCTTTTGTACCTAATTAAAACATTTCTCAAGTGAGCATGTGCGTGCGTGTTTTATTTGTGCATATTCTCGCGCCATGGTTTTCATCCATAAACATGTACAGTATACATATCCATTTCCTTTCTACAACCGCCACTGTGCATGCTGGGATTGTTTCCCTCCCCTTTGCTTCCCATATGTAAAGTGGGAAAACAAGTTTAAAATAATGAATATGGGGGGCAGAATTAGGGGAGTGTTTATCAGCAGTCCAGCGTTGTGTGAGGATATGTGAGTCATTATATTTCCTTTAATATGGAGGTGACCCCCTTTGTGTTAACAAAGAAGACCAGGATGAAACTGAGCTCTCTGTGTCTCTCGCCTGGCGCTGATAATGCCTCCGTTACCCAGCACCCCCCTCTTCTCCTTCAGGGAGTGCCTTTAATTTATGTTTTTTTCATCTCCCTGGGCTGGGGAGTGAGTTAACCCACTCTATGCACTACTGATTCAGGAAGGGAAACCTCTTACGTACATCAAACTGCTGCGTCAAGTCTCTCTCTCTCTCTCTCTCTTTTCTAACTAGGCCTAGTTTGAATCCCCCCTTTGAAGGTTAGGTTGGTTCCTCATGCAGTTAGCTAGCTAGCACACCAATAGAATAGTGAGACTAATGAATTTATCAAAAAATCTATATATATATATATATATATATACATTTCAATTAAGGCCTAACACAACTGTCGGGCTACAATTGTTGCTATTGTGAATGTAGCCCAATGCACTTCCAATGACCGATTGACAATTGTTGACTGACCATGGTGGTCAAACAAATGCTTGTAAACTGTCAGACAATACATTGAAAAGGCCCAATACAAATACAATCTGATCTGAATATATAAGCCTGTACATTTTGTCATTGGTATAGACACTAAATAAGTTATGAAAAGTTATATTAACAGACATATGAAAAGACTAGCGATGTTCAATCACATGACAAAATCATGGTGGAATGTTCCCAGTTCAAACACATCCCAGCCTTAATTACATGAGTTTATCCACCAATTTTTCAGATTCAGTTTTTCCATTAGAAATGATTGCTTATGGGTACCTTCATGTGTGTCTAAAATATTACTGTTCTCACATGTTTTATTCATAGATTTTAGATGTGTATGAAAATGTAAACGCTATATCCATTGTTAAGCTGGAATGGAAGTTCCGTATCCTGTACGAACATCTGCTAAATTACTAAAACGTCAAATGTAAATGTTTTACATACAGATCTCATATTTCCCTATTGAATTATTATAATAATGTTTATATTGATGTCACAAATGTATCATTTGTACATTTCTTTATAAATAATGTAGCAGTACTACTTATATAGCGTTTATGCAACGGATAGATTTTCAAACAAATACATGTCTGTCATTGAACAATCCCATGCCATGATTAGAAAGTTTTTAAAAAAGATACCATTGTATTTCATAAGGTAATTAAATAATAAAATCTAATTTACCAACATTTCTGAAAATGTACATATAGCGTTTTGAAATGAAACTCTTCACATACAGTATTAGCTACATTTGAGCAGGCCCCCACAGCCCATACGGCCTGCTCTGTAACATAAGGCCAATATGATAATCATATTAAATTCATATAAACATTTAACATTTTGAAATTGAAATTGTGCTTTTCTCCTTTTAAATAGCTTGCCTTCCAAGCAGGTGTGTGAAGCCAGATTAAGAAATGGGAGAGTATGTTCAGTGCCAAAGAAATGGCTGCAAGAGAGCACTGGGGAAATTCAGTTAACATATGACGTGAACCAAGTAAGTGGTTATTTAAAATAGTCAAGCAGTGTCCAAAAGCACGATAAGATTTCAAATAAACTAAGAAATAAAGCCATTATTTGCCCGGTGAAGATAAACATTTGACCGTTTTTTTCTTCCACTGCCTTTCTACTAAGAGAAAATCCAAGGAATCCAAAGAAATAAAGGAAGAAAATGAAAATGCAATGTGTTGGGAGATTTTGTAAATTCCAATTTGTGCTTATGCCGGTGTTTCTGGGGATAAATGAGTGTATACAAGGTGTGCAGATGTGTCTCTGCTGTGATAAAGGCTGAATGGCAGACTGCCGCCCCCCCCCCCCTATGGCCCCATGCCGCCCCCCTACGGCCCCATGCCCCCGGTCCTCTCCCTCCCTCCCAGGACTCCCTGCTGGTTCTTCACTGAGACCCACCACTCACATGTCAACCTGCAGGCCTGCACATCCTCTCAACATCCTCTCAACATCCTACTGTATGACCCCATGACCAGAACTGCAACATAAGACTTATTTTCAAATGATATGAATAAGGCTATAACCTTAAATATCCCACAATGTAGTGTCAACAAACACCGCACCGTGCTCTGGATCTGGAGGAGAGAGAAAACCCACATGGGCCATGACCAGAACTGAAGCGTAGACATATTTAGTACAGGTGGCCTATGAGTTATATGATAAAATCCAATATAAACAGACACAGACCACCCCTAAAGATGTGCTGAATATGTAGAGCATCTATCCTGTAACGCTACAGATCCCTGTTACCATATAAGCTACTTAAAGCCTGAATGATTCTGTGCATGGAAACTTTCTACTTTAAATTCTTTGAGCGATTAAAATACTCTTTATGTTTTCTTTATTAAACAGTAATAATAAAGTCATCCACAATCTACAATGTGTTTAAACCCCGGCCCAGGACAAGGATTAAGAGGGGACAGGCCACGAGAAGAGAGAAGAGAAAACAAAAGAGAAAGAAATGAAAAGATCTCCTTTGATCCCATTCTAAATCCTAATGGGTTCAACATGAAGAAATCCAGGCAAAAGGCCCTTGCATACACTGAACGGCACAAGAAAATGTGAACGTTACGAGGTCGGGACATGGTACCACATTGGTAGTACGCATTTGGTGTCAAAAGCATCAATTCACCAAAAACGTCTGAAATTAGCCATGTCTGACATTGACTGCAACGGTTTGTCACCAATGATTTGTCTCCAAAATTAAATGTATTTCACCTTTTGGTTTATTTTAGTCTCAGCACGGGCCATTCTTAGCGTAAAACATGCAACACTGTATAGGCCAACAACATACAGTAGGTCCACGACCGAATGTGACTTGCTATTGCCATTGAAAAGAGCGTTATAAAACAGTAAAACGTACAGACAAGAAGTTTGTATAACGGTACAGTACCCACAATGCAGATCAAGAGATATATGCTCACTAGAATCATGATGAATGATGATGTACAGCGCGAACCTTGACGAACCTTGACAAGGCCCAACAAGAACATTTAATTTACTGTGCAAAGAAGTGAATTCTGGACTCTTCCCACATATTGTCTACAAACATAATAATCCGAGACCAACTCAAAGGTGTGGTAATATGTAGAAGGTAAACACACAAAGCGATCAATACATGACATTTTGTATAACTTCTTAGGATTTTCTTAGAATGTCTTAATTCACGTTAGGTCCACACTGAGAAAGGTTGTTGCTTAATGTTGGGGTTATTAGAATTATGTACAAAGCACCAGCCACGTACAGTATTCCAAACACTAAACAGATGTATTAAGCAAGATAATGTGGCTTTATGAGAAGTTGCAGGAAAGACCTATATAACATCAATACGACTCGTTTCTTTTCAATGCCTTCAATCTCTTCCAAATACACTGCTGACGTATTGAAACCAGACTTCAAGGGAGTCATTTTGTTGACAGACATCTGAATAGTGTCTTTGACCAGGCAGAGCAGAGCTTTGCAGCCATGCAACTTAACTGAATAGATGAAGCTAAAGGTTTAATTACAGTAAAAATATAAAATCTTACAATATGTGAAGTTTCATTCCAAAACACTGTATATACACATTTTCAGAAATGTTGGTAAATTATATTTTATTATTAAATTAGAAATTATGAAAGAGATGTTTGTTTTTTCACAATCTAATCATGGCATGGGGTTGTTCAATGGCAAACATGCATTTGTTTAAAATCTATCACTTGATGGTTTCATTTCAGAGAGACAAATTATCATGTTTTTTTGCTAAACCCTATATATCCGCCTCACTCTCAGAAAAATAAGTAGGACTGCTAGGTTTTACACAGTCAAATGTAACAAATAACAAAAAAATATATAAAGACTTGTACACATTTACATTTTTGTAATTTAGCAGACACTCTTGTCCAGAGCGACTTATAGGAGCAATTAGGGTTAAGTGCCTTGCTCAAGGTCACATCGGCAGATTGTTCACCTAGTCGGCTCGGGATGCGAACCAGCGAAGTTTCCGTTACTGGCCCAGCACTCTTAACCGCTAGGCTACCCGCCCTACATTTGTGACATCAATATATATAAATATATTTATTAAAAAAAAAAATATATATATATATACAGTAATATGAGATCTGTATGTAAAACATTTACATTTGACATTTTAGTCATTTAGCAGATTCTCTTAAGATTGCTAAATGAGACCACCACATATTACAGTCAAATATACTAGATGAGACCACCACATATTACAGTCAAATATACAGGATACGAACATTCCATTCCAGCTAAACAATGGATATATAGCGTTAAAAAAATATATATATATACATTTTCATACACATCTAAAATCTATGAATAAAAAATCAGAGAACAGTAATGAAGGTACCCAAAAGCAAAGATTTCTGATGACAGAACTGAATGTGAAAAATTGGTGGATATAGCGTTTTGGAAATAAACTCTTCATGTGTATTTAGAGGGAGAAATCATTTTAGAGAGAACCTCTTAATGACGGTTTTCTTTCTGGGTTTTCTGAGAAGACTCCCACCAGGGATGAAGCCAGGCCACTGATTAGGCTGTGTACCACCAGGGATGAAGCCAGGCCACTGATTAGGCTGTGTACCACCAGGGATGAAGCCAGGCCATTGATTAGGCTGTGTACCACCAGGGATGAAGCCAGGCCATTGATTAGGCTGTGTACCACCAGGGATGAAGCCAGGCCATTGATTAGGCTGTGTACCACCAGGGATGAAGCCAGTCCACTGATTAGGCTGTGTACCACCAGGGATGAAGCCAGGTCATTGACTAGGCTGTGTACCACCAGGAATGAAGCCAGGCCACTGACTAGGCTGTGTACCACCAGGGATGAAGCAAGGCCATTGATTAGGCTGTGTACCACCAGGGATAAAGCCAGGCCATTGATTAGGCTGTGTACCACCAGGGATGAAACCAGTCCACTGATTAGGCTGTGTACCACCAGGGATGAAGCCAGGCCATTGACTAGGCTGTGTACCACCAGGGATAAAGCCAGGCCATTAATTAGGCTGTATAACACCAGGGATAAAGCCAGGCCATTAATTAGGCTGTGTACCACCAGGGATGAAGCCAGGCCATTAATTAGGCTGTGTACCACCAGGGATGAAGCCAGGCCACTGATTAGGCTGTGTACCACCAGGGATGAAGCCAGGTCATTGACTAGGCTGTGTACCACCAGGAATGAAGCCAGGCCATTGATTAGGCTGTGCACCACCAGGGATGAAGCCAGGCCACTGACTAGGCTGTGTACCACCAGGAATGAAGCCAGGCCACTGACTAGGCTGTGTACCACCAGGAATGAAGCCAGGCCATTGATTAGGCTGTGTACCACCAGGGATGAAGCCAGGCCACTGACTAGGTTGTGTACCACCAGGGATGAAGCCAGGCCACTGACTAGGCTGTGTACCACCAGGAATGAAGCCAGGCCATTGATTAGGCTGTGTACCACCAGGGATGAAGCCAGGCCACTGACTAGGCTGTGTACCACCAGGGATAAAGCCAGGCCATTAATTAGGCTGTGTACCACCAGGGATGAAGCCAGGCCATTGATTAGGCTGTGTACCACCAGGGATGAAGCCAGGCCATTGATTAGGCTGTGTACCACTGCTGTTACTCTCTTAATATTCACAACAACATCTATAGCGCTGATTGTATCCCCATTAACCTTTTTAGCCCCAAAGTACACAAATGAAAAATCTAATCTGGAAGAAAATAGATATCAGCAACGTGACAACTTATTGATATGATTTTTTTGGTTAAGTGTCACACAAAATGTGAAATAATTTCAATGAAGGTTTGAAGGGTTATGTCTGTTTTCTCATCTTCTGAACTGTTGAGGCAGGATGCCTCACTATAATTGTTTTAAAGCATAGATGACAGTTAAACAACAAGATGCTTCACAAAACATTTTTTAAAGCATAAATGACAGTTAAACAACAATGTAAAATTCTGGCCAGAATTAAGGTGGGCACATATTCCTGCTGCTTTTTGGTCTTGTATTCCCCTTCTCGACATAACACGTGCAGACCTTGTATTGGTGCGAATTCTTACAAAATCAGTCACTAAATGCCATATTGAAGAAAGACACTTTTCTTACGTTCCCTTTCACAGGACTTGGTGAGGGGAAAACACAGGCATGGCAGCTCCATATTGGCCTAGTGGCTAGATAGCCTAATTATATCACACAAAAACCTGTTCCTTTTCTTTCAACTGTCACCTTTGCATATCTGGTGTAAAATGTTAATTGTGAAATAACATAAGCGTTGTTGCAACCTGGACAAAGATGTACAACTTTAAAATGACACCTATCTGTTCATCCACAGACTCAAGTGTTCACTTCAAGACTCCAGGCAACAGGAGAGAAAAGATTGCCTGCATGGTGTCAAGGTTTATTTGTCTTCAACCAGGTATTTTTGAAAAGCGTATACTGTACTGTGATATCTACAAAGAGAGAAAGTGATGTACTGTAATGATAGAATGACCATTATAATATACTGAAGCTAGTTCATGTATACATTATGGTTAAATATACTGAAGCTAGTTCATGTATACATTATGGTTAAATATACTGAAGCTAGTTCATGTATACATTATGGTTAAATATACTGAAGCTAGTTCATGTATACATTATGGTTAAATATACTGAAGCTAGTTCATGTATACATTATGGTTAAATACACTGAAGCTAGTTCATGTATACATTATGGTTAAATATACTGAAGCTAGTTCATGTATACATTATGGTTAAATATACTGAAGCTAGTTCATGTATACATTATGGTTAAATATACTGAAGCTAGTTCATGTATACATTATGGTTAAATATACTGAAGCTAGTTCATGTATACATTATGGTTAAATATACTGAAGCTAGTTCATGTACACATTATGGTTAAATATACTGAAGCTAGTTCATGTATACATTATGGTTAAATATACTGAAGCTAGTTCATGTATACATTATGGTTGAATATACTGAAGCTAGTTCATGTATACATTATGGTTAAATATACTGAAGCTAGTTCATGTATACATTATGGTTGAATATACTGAAGCTAGTTCATGTATACATTATGGTTAAATATACTGAAGCTAGTTCATGTATACATTATGGTTAAATATACTGAAGCTAGTTCATGTATACATTATGGTTAAATACACTGAAGCTAGTTCATGTATACATTATGGTTAAATATACTGAAGCTAGTTCATGTACAGAAGATGTGTGTTTCAGTTGGAGTTCTAATTTAACAAGACTAAAACTAGCCAGAGAAAGACTTTGGCCATTATTGGATATAAAAAAAACACAAATTCCCCAACAAGTTCATAATAACTGGCTTCTTATTATTTAATATTAAATAGAGAATATAAATGCTGTAAAAGTGCATAACCTTGAATAATACGCTTAGATCTTTCAATTATACATAACAACAATTCAATGACCCATGTGATGTAAAAGAAAACCCATACATATTAAAACCCATACATTCTAAAAAAATCCATACATTCTAAACACACAGGGTTAACTCCACAGAGACTTTGACTGAAGGAAACAATGAACCCAAATAACCTACAGTCCAAAGATGTGCCATTGCTAGCCTTGAACAGTCTGGGACGGAAGGCCTAAGGAGCAATCAACTGAAAAGCTCTATTGTTGTTAATAAAAGAAAGCCTGTACATCTCTCAAGGTTGTGTAATTAGCACACAACAGCTGAACCATTTCAGATGGTAATCTCCCTGCCTTTTAAATGCTTCATATTCTGTTTTATACTTCAACAGAACATTAGTAGGTTTTTCCATTGAGAAGCTTTTATATTTTATTATTTAATGAATTCTTCATTGTTGTTTTTATTTTCTCTCAGACAGAAACCTCTTCAAAACAATGGTGAAAAGAGAGAATGTACAGTAATGTATTGAAAATATGAAATAGATTATATATATTTCTCTTCCAATCTGCAGATCACTCCTACGTTTGAGCTACCTAAAATACTGTACCTTTACCCTTTCAGCGCTCATCACAGTGAAATTGCAAGGCTGTGTATTTGTACTTGAAAATGGGAATTACCTAAACTTGAACTTTAGCAATTTAAAGTGCCCACTGTACCACCATGACAGCTGCTGGTTTGATAAGATGTATATTTTACAAAAAGGATCTCCTTATTGACAATATGAATTGAAAACTGGGTTTGAAATGAAATTCTGCATGAAGATTCATAGACGGTTCAGTCTGTAAAGAAATGTGCCTCACCTTTAACCTAGATTATAACAAGGATGTCCCCAGTCTCCATGCAGATATTCACACAAGGAAAAGGGTTGAGGCCCACACTCTCACACACACACACACACACACACACACACACACACACATGCACACTCTCCTGGAAGTCTAACTACTGGTGCTATGCATCGGCTGTGTTTCCACCCTAACCTTGGGGAGAGTGTAAAATCAATAGTGCTGCGTTAAAGATGCGACTGGCCGTCTGACCTGTCCACCCCTCGTCTTCATCACCGGGCCCAGAGCTTTTTTTTATTCGAAGGCCCATCACCTCCGTAGCCCCCCGCTCTCTCTACGTGATGGTCCCGTACTGCTCTCCTTGACAAGACACAAATTGTCCAGGAAACACTCAATCCCATACTGAAGTGAATCCGGTGTCCACAGGTTGGCTGGGATCACATGTGAAGCGATGGAGGGTCAAAGTTCAGACAAAAGACTTGATATACCCCATTAATTTTAGAGGGAGGGGATGGAGTGGGTTAGAATAAATGCCTTGGGAGTCCTTAGCCTTTTGATTTGGGAGTCAGTGAAGGAGGGAGGGAGGGAGGGAGGGAGGGAGGGAGGGAGGGAGGGAGGGAGGAGGGAGGGAGGGAGGGAGGGAGGGAGGGAGGGAGGGAGGGAGGGTTTCTCTGTGGCAGAAAATGGTATTAAACTTAATGACCAAGTGATTCCCAGAGGGGTAGTCTATATTACAGCTATTCCAGCAATGACAGCACGTAACCTGACTGATTAATAACTAAATGGTTCTCAAATATGAATAACAATAAGGGTCAGTCAAATATAAGGAAAAACATGACCCATCCAAACATACTACTCCAGAATAAACTACACTGATGAGACTGTGAGAGTTAGTAGTATTTTACCGCTTAGAAATGTTTGTTCTTTGACACAAAAAACTATTCACTTCTCCCAGTACGGTTCGCTAGGTGAGAAGACAGAAAACACACATATTTGTATGAAATCAGAAGGATATCTTGTTTATGTATAGGGTTGATGATTCAGTTGCTCTCCGTATAGGACTTACTGTATATGATCAGAGAAAAAAAACAATGTCCACAGCCTGTATGTAAGGCCTACAAAATGTACAACATATTGAACACACCAACCCACGTCAGAGCAGCAGCGGGAGACATATTGAACACACCAACCCACAGCAGCGGGAGACATATTGAACACACCAACCCACAGCAGCGGGAGACATATTGAACACACCAACCCACAGCAGCTGGTGACATATTGAACACACCAACCCACAGCAGCGGGAGACATATTGAACACACCAACCCACAGCAGCGGGAGACATATTGAACACACCAACCCACGTCAGAGCAGCAGCGGGAGACATATTGAACACACCAACCCACAGCAGCTGGAGACATATTGAACACACCAACCCACAGCAGCTGGTGACATATTGAACACACCAACCCACAGCAGCGGGAGACATATTGAACACACCAACCCACAGCAGCGGGAGACATATTGAACACACCAACCCACAGCAGCGGGAGACATATTGAACACACCAACCCACAGCAGCTGGAGACATATTGAACACACCAACCCACAGCAGCTGGAGACATATTGAACACACCAACCCACAGCAGCTGGTGACATATTGAACACACCAACCCACAGCAGCGGGAGACATATTGAACACACCAACCCACAGCAGCGGGGAGACATATTGAACACACCAACCCACAGCAGCGGGGAGACATATTGAACACACCAACCCACAGCAGCTGGAGACATATTGAACACAACAACCCACAGCAGCGGGAGACATATTGAACACACCAACCCACAGCAGCGGGAGACATATTGAACACACCAACCCACAGCAGCTGGAGACATATTGAACACACCAACCCACAGCAGCGGGAGACATATTGAACACACCAACCCACAGCAGCTGGAGACATATTGAACACACCAACCCACAGCAGCTGGAGACATATTGAACACACCAACCCACAGCAGCGGGAGACATATTGAACACACCAACCCACAGCAGCTGGAGACATATTGAACACACCAACCCACAGCAGAGCAGCAGCTGAGACAACAACACAACAAAACACATGTCGACTATAGCCCATTAAAAGTCTATTTGTATTCAGCTGAATGCTTTCTGTGTGGTGTGATGTGTATCCCGGCTGAGGCTGAGATTTACCACTGGCGGCCTGGCCCTCCTGGAGGTGACAGGGGCAAGGCCACCTCCCACGTGTCCAGCTGGGGAACCGATTAGAGTGCTCTGAAAACCCAGCCTGTGTCCCAGATTGTACCCTATTCCCTATACAGTGCACTACTTTGACCATAGCTCTACGGGCGGGGGGGGGTGGCTCTAGTCAATAGTAGTGCACCACATAGGGAATAGGGGTGCCATTTGGGACGTGAACCCACAGATTGCCGCAATGAGAAAAATAATAATGTAGGACATGGCCTTCCCTTTATGACGGTAACAACACATTCTCCAGAGACCAATCTTTTTTTTTTATCAATACCCAAAGAATTACAAATGACACATAGCCCTGCCCAAAGCCTGGGTTCTACAACCAAACACATGGGGGGAGGGGGGGGATTTATGGTACTTGTGTCCTGAAGGAAACACTCACAACAGCAGTAATACAGACTACATCCTTCATTCATCATGAACTGTTTGGTCGCATCAGTCAAAATGAACATGGCAAAGCTAGTATGGTGAAATCTTCCTATGCAAATTCTTTCAGGCAGGGTGGCTATTGTGATTACAATATAACCCTTTCAGTAGTATATGAACTGTATAAAATAAGTATCAATGTAAGAATTAATCAGAAAATTATTACTATAAATACGTCTTTTAAAATAACAAAACTACGTAAATGTTTAGATATAGGATACCGCCTTCTCAGTCTTTACATTAGATACCAATTTAACAACTTTTCCAAAACAACTTATTGCTGTGTCAGAACTTCAGTACAAAATAACATTTATTAAATCCTTGCACAATGTGTCTTCTCAAACTGTTTTTTTTTTTTTCCTCAGAGTGGATTTTCTCCTGGTGTGAGAAAAGGCAAGGTAGCACAGGGCCCTGATCTGATCTAAAGCATTGGGATCTGTCCAGTGGCAAAAAACAGTCATACTGCATGGCTGACTCTAGAGGGAGCTGTAGAGTCAAGCACAGAGCTGCCATAAGACTAGAACGAATACATTTGTAGATAGTGGTTAGGGTGTGGTAGATCAGAATTATTGATTCTAAATGATCAAGGTTAACTGTATTATGACAATGTTTACACTAAAAGAAATACTCCATCATCAAGGGATGATTTTGCCAGATTTGTCCATATTTTTCAAACAACAGCCACTTACAGGTAGAGGGGAGGGTTAGCTCGTTATAAAGCACTGCTTTGTGTTACTGAGATCAAGGCAATAACAAAAATCTAGTATTTCAAAAACAATTAAGGCAACAAATTAATGACGGAAATAACACCGTTAATAATAAACATATATTTCTGAATGCGGTTATGCTACAATGTGTTGTGTTCAGGCCTTTTTGTGTTAGGAAAGCATTCAAATATGCCTGCAACAATGAAAATGGCAATTGATGCCATATTGCAAAAGTAAATAAGAATTGTTAGAGAATGAATATTCATTGTTATTGTGATGCATCCATGTGTAGGACAAAATCATTTCCCATATAATGCTCGCTGACTTCATTTTGACAAATCGGAGCGTTATTTGAGTGCACAATCTTTTGTTTATCCAGGTCTTTTTGTTCTGTGCCGACAAAAGCGTCTAAAAAAAAAATCACAGCCCCGAATCTAGAGAGAGGAACTCACATGCTTGAGATTAAGATGGTGACCATAATCAGACTGAGCGGATTTTAATTGTAAGACGTTCCTCTGATACTGTTTTCTCTCTCTCTCTCTCTCTCTTTCCTGACAAAAATCTGACAGTAGCTTTGCATGGCAAACCTGTTTAATGAACCACTAATCCAGTAAGAGCGCATTATGGCAAACTGTCACACACTGCATTGTGGGCAATATTAACTTGAATTTACATCATCATCCCCTGGTAATGCTGGAATATTTGGATTTCCATTAAAATGCAAGCAGTTATTTTGCTGAAAAGGAAACCCTCTTTTTCTTTTGATTGGGTGCCTGTGTTAAAGGGCCAGTGCAGTCAAAATTCAGTTTTTTTAATGTGTTTATTATCATATTGAAGAAAAGCTGATGAAACTAACACTGTAAAAGTGTGAACAAGTGTTATTTCCTGATAGTTGTCGGTTGAAAATCTACACAGGACCTTCTAAAGCAGGTATCTTAGTGGTTAAGAGCGTTGTGCCAGTAACCGAAAGGTCGCTGGTTCTAATCCCAGAGCCAACTAGGTGAAAAATCTGTCGATGTGCCCTTGAGCAAGGCACTTAACCCTAATTGCTCCTGTAAGTTGCTCTGGATAAGAGCGTCTGCTAAATGACAATAAATGTAAATGTAAATCAGCAGGTTTTGTATGGGCGGGAGTTTCGGCTTTCCATGGTGACGTCACCTTGAATAACAAAGAGAGTTCCAAACCGTTCTGCCAATAACAACTAGTTTTCAGTTTTCCCCGATCACTCAGAACACTCCCAGACAGTCCTAGCAAAATTCTTGCTTGAGAAATAGTTTATTGCAAAAAATATATATCTATTACAGTAAGGTACTTAATTGTTACCAGGAAATGATTTTATATTGACATAAAAACGGCTGCATTGGGCCTTTAAGGCTATAAAGGGAGGATCCTTCTTTATTGGGACGACAGCTCCAAGCCTTTTCCACTCATCGCAATCAAGCCCCATAAACAAAAGGGCTTCGCTCGCATTACTTAAGACCATTCTTAAGCCTCCTAGCTCTATATTCAGCTCAGTGTAAAGCCGGGGTTATATTACAGCTTTGTACACACTGATGTAAATCAACAGGAACAATGGGGGAGAGGCACAATCACACAGGCCGATGCAATCATCCATATCAAATACAACAAGCAACAGAGAACAATGAATCAACCATGTGAAGAGAATACTTGCCTCTCTCTCTCTCTCTCTCTCTCTCTCTCTCTCTCTCTCTCTCTCTCTCTCTCTCTCTCTCTCTCTCTCTCTCTCTCTCTCTCTCTCTCTCTCTCTCTCTCTGTGTATATAATTAATTTCTATTCCAGGCCGGCTGCTGTTTTGAAGCGATGTTTACAATGGCTGAGTTGATTTCAGGTGCTCATTGTTCTTCCATCCATGACCTCTTAGAATCCCACAGGTGTTTTGATCCTGCTAGAACCAACATAGTTGATGACTTTTTGCTAATCCAATCCGTTTTCCACGTTGATTCAACGTCATCACATTGAATTGTTTTGTTGAAATGACTTAGGAAACACGTTAATTCAACTAGTTTTTGCCCAGTGGGATCACTCCTCAGTGGCACCAACATTAGACACTGCAACTTTGCTAATATTTTACCTGAACAGCAGCGGACTTTACGACTCTGGCACTTTTTACGCTTTAGGAATAGTCTGCCAGATATCACACCGTTTCCTTGAGAAACCTAAAATGGCCACTTTAGGATAGATCAAAATAAAGTAGTCTATATAATGGCCACTTTAGGATAGATCAAAATAAAGTAGTCTATATAATGGCCACTTTAGGATAGATCAAAATAAAGTAGTCTATATAATGGCCACTTTCATTTCATTTATAAGGTAATACAAACTAATCACAGTACTTAAGTGGCAGTCTTTCTTGAAATGTATGTACAATGTATCCACAGTTTTGTTTAGGTACTTTAGGAGAGGAGTCAGAGCTAAAAGGGCATCGCGCCTCAAGTACAAGGACGTACCTTGTTTTTTGTTAAATGTCTGCTCAGCCCCTATGCATTCGGAAAGTATTCAGACCCCTTGACTTTTTCCACATTTTGTTACGTTACAGCCTTATTCTAAAATGGATTAAATTGTTTTTTTTTTCCCCTCATCAAACTACACACAATACCCCATAACAAAGCAAAAACAGGTTTGTAATTTTCAATTTTGTGCATATTTTTTTTTAGGGGGTAGATCAGCTTTAATATTGCAGATAGATTGTAACTTCCATCAATGTAATTGTCTGCATCACTTCCAATCCCCCATTTGTTTTTTTCCCTCACAAATATATATATATATATATATATATATATATATATATATATATATATATATATATATATATATATATATATATATAATATAACAACATATGCATACATACATACATACATACACATACATACATATAAATACATATACATACATATACAGCGAAAGTATTCACCCCCCTTGGCATTCTTCCTATTTTGTTGCCTAACAACCTGGAATTAAAATTGATTTTTGGGGGGTTTGTATCATTTGATTTACACAACATGCCTACCACTTTGAAGATCCAAATATTTTTTATTGTGAAACAAACAAGAAATAAGACAAAAAAACTGAAAACTTGAGCGTGCATAACTATTCACCCCCCCCAAAGTCAATACTTTGTAGAGCCACCTTTTGCAGCAATTACAGCTGCAAGTCTCTTGGGGTATGTCTCTATAAGCTTGGCACATCTAGCAACTGGGATTTTTGCCCATTCTTCAAGGCAAAACTGCTCCAGCTCCTTCAAGTTGGATGGATTCCGCTGGTGTACAGCAATCTTTAAGTCATACCACAGATTCTCAATTGGATTGAGGTCTGGGCTTTGACCTCCGTCCCAGTCTCAAATCTCTGGAAGTCTGAAACAGGTGTCCCTCAAGACTTTCCCTGTATTTAGCGCCATCCATCATTCCTTAAATTCTGACCAGTTTCCCAGTCCCTGCCGATGAAAAACATCCCCACAGCATGATACTGCCACCACATTGCTTCACTGTGGTGGGATGGTGTTCTTGGGGTGATGAGAGGTGTTGGGTTTGCACCAGGTAAATATTGCAATCCTTCAGCCATTCCTGGACCTGTGTCCAAAAACAAGCTAAAAATGGACAGTACCAAAACAATGATCTAATGATTGTGTCTCTTCGCAGCAAAATCTGCAGAGCTGGGAAGATTGTATCCCCCATATAAATAACATTATATTGGTAGCAAAAATGTTGTATAATAATTTAAATTGAAAAATGCTAAGTTTTGAATCCGTCGTTTTGCGTATCAGTTCATAAACACTATGCCATGGAATCGGTACGTTAAAAAAATCTCTTCCCAACTATTTTGTTATCTATATGGGACGGCTGTCAATCCTTCGGTCCTTAAATGAAACTGATATACTTTTTTATTTATCACAGTTTTCCTTAACAATTATGTTCTTTAATGCAAGGTCGACAGACAAGTTCCTTACTTTCTCCTCCTTTCACTTTCCTCTTCCATTTTTGCGGTAATTATTAATTATTTGGTTGTAATTTTGGGTAGAGCAGACATTTCCATATCTTTTTGTTAGCTGCATATGCAAAATAACTCCACCATTCCTACCGATAATATCATTTACGAAGATTATACCTTCTTTTTCTATTTTTTTCTCAAAAAAGAACGTTTTTTTTATCAATTAGTATATTTGAGACAATCTTACTAATTTGCTAGAGAACCAGTTCGGATTTAAGTATAACTTTTGTATGACTGAAGCTTTTAGTGATAGGTCTAATGCTTTAATATTTAATAATTTCTGTCCTCCGAATTCATATTCATTATATAAATAGGCCCGTTTAATTTTGTCTGGCTTGCCGTTCCAACTAAAATGGAATCTTTTTTTCTCATATAATTTAAAAAACTGTTCACTAGGCGTAGGCAAGACCATTAGCAAATAGGTAAACTGGGATAATACTAAAGAGTTAATCAGGGTGATTTTTCCACAAATAGACAGGTATTTAGCCCTGTGTAGCTCAATTGGTAGAGCATGGCGCTTGCAACGCCAGGGTTGTGGGTTTGTTTCCCACGGGGGGCCAGTATGAAAAAATGTATGCATTCACTAACTGTAAGTCGCTCTGGATAAGAGCGTCTGCTAAATGACTAAACTGTAAATGTAAATGTATTTACCTTTCCATGGTAATAAGATCAATGTTTGCTAACTTTCTAGTAAAATGTATTGGAGTGAGATCCTTTATTTCATTTGGGATATGTATTCCGAGTATATCCACATCATCATCAGACCATTTTATTGGTAAACTACATGGTAACATTTTTTTTTTTTTTTGTGATCCAATACGTAATATAGGACATTTATCATAATTTGGTTGTAATCCAGAGAGGATAGAAAATGTATCGAGATCCTCTATGAGGCTGTGGAGGGATTCAAGTTGTGGAATTCAAAGAAAAAATTAATCATCAGCGTACAATGACACCTTTGTTTTTAAGCCCTGGATTTCTAATCCCTTGATATTATTATTGGATCTGATTTTAATAGCTAACATTTCGATGAAAATAATAAATAGATATGCCGATAGTGGACAACCTTGTTTTACTCCTCTTGACAGTTAAAACATTTCTGAGAAAAAGCCATTATTTACTATTTTACACCTAGGGTACCTATACATGATTTTAAGCCATTTTATAAGAGATTCTCCAAAATTGAAATGCTCCAGGCATTTATATATAAACTCCAGTCGTACTTTATCAAATGCCTTTTCAAAGTCTGCTGTGAATAGCAGGCCTGGTTTTCCAGATTTTTCATAGTGTTCTATTGTTTCCAGTACTTACCTTATATTATTTCCAATGTATCATACATGTAAAAAACCTGCCTGATTAGAATGAATAATGTCCGACAATACCTTTTTAATTCTATGCGCTATACATTTTGCTAGAATTTTTGCATCACAACACTGAAGTGTAAGGGGCCTCCAATTTTTTTTATGGACTGGATCTTTATATTTCCCACTTGTATCCTGTTTCAGTAATAATGAAATCAGACCTTCTTCTTGAGTGTCTGATAATCTACGATTTACATAGGAGTGGTTAAAACATGCTAATAACGGTCCTCTGAATATATCAAAAAAAGTTTGGTATACCTCGACTTGTATGCCATCCAACCCTGGAGTTTTCCCAGACTTAAAGTCTTTAATTGCATCCAGAAGTTTCTCCTCTGTAATTTCACCTTCACATGAGTATTTATGTATGGCTGTTAATTTTACATTATCAATAGAAAATAAATCCCTACAATTATCTTCAGTTAGAGGAGATGGAGGCGACTGAAACGAAAACATATGCTTAAAGTAGTTTGCTTCCTCCTTCAAAATATAATTTGGTGAATCATGGGTGACTCCGTCATTTGTAACCAGTTTCAGTACATTATTTTTGGTAGCATTTGTATGTTGAAGATTAAAAAAGAATTTGGTGCATTTTTCCCCATATTCCCTCCAGTTTGCTTTATTTTTATAATATATTACACTTGATCTTTCTTGAATAAGTTTCTCCATTTCTTTTTGTTTTTCCCTCTAATTTATTCTGAGCCTCTATGTTACAGTTTTTATTGCTATCTATCTGTTCTGTTAGACCTTCTATTTCCTTTGTTAGTATGGACTCTTTTGACCTAAATTGCTTTTGTTTTCGAGATGAGTACTGAATTGCAAGTCCTCTAAAGGCACATTTAAAAGTGTCCCATACAATAACGCAATTTGCTGTACCTATGGTATGTCTGAAAAAATCAGTAATAAATTCCTCTGTCCTAGTTAAAAAAAAGTTATCATCCAATAGGCTTTGATTAAATTTCCAATATCCTCGCCCACGTGGAAATTCAGTAAGAGTAATGTATATGCCAATTATATGATGGTCCGACCGCATTCTGTCCCCTATCAACACTTTTTAAACTTTTGGTGCCAACGAGAATGACATAAGGAAGAAGTCAAGATGACTAGCTTGATTAAACGGGTTTGTAGAAATTTTTGCAAATGTATATAAGAAAATAAAAATAAAAGAAATATCACATTTTCAAAAGTATTCAGACCCTTTACTCAGTAATTTCTTGAAGCATCTTTGCAAGCGATTACAGCCTCGAGTCTTCTTGGGTATGACGCTACAAGCTTGGCACACCTGTATTTGGAGAGTTTCTCCC
The DNA here is from genome assembly GCF_020615455.1 of Coregonus clupeaformis. Lineage (NCBI taxonomy): Eukaryota > Metazoa > Chordata > Actinopteri > Salmoniformes > Salmonidae > Coregonus > Coregonus clupeaformis. The sequence continues at coordinate 13,839 of NW_025534187.1, read as the reverse complement.
ATTCTTCTCTGCAGATCCTCTCAATCTCTGTCAGGTTGGATACGGAGTGTCGCTGCACAGCTATTTTCAGGTCTCTCCAGAGATGTTCGATCGGGTTCAAGTCCGGGCTCTGGCTGGGCCACTCCTGCGTTGTCTTGGCTGTGAGCTTAGGGTTGTTGTCCTGTTGGAAGGTGAACCTTCACCCCAGTCTGAGGTCCTGAGCGCTCTGGAGCAGGTTTTCATCAAGGATCTCTCTGTACTGAAAAACATCCCCACAGCATGATGCTGCCACCACCATGCTTCACCGTAGGGATGGTGCCAGGATTCACCTTCCGATTTGGTTTCATCAGACCACTGAATCTTGTTTCTCATGGTCTGAGAGTCTTTAGGTGCCTTTTGGCAAACTCCAAGCGGACTGTCATGTGCCTTTTACTGAGGAGTGGCTTCCGTCTGGCTACTCTACCATAAAGGCCTGATTGGTGGAGTGCTGCAGAGATGGTTGTCCTTCTGGAAGGTTCTCCCATCTCCACAGAGGAACTCTGGAGCTCTGTCAGAGTGACCATTGGGTTCTTGGTCACCTCCCTGACCAAGGACCTTCTCCCCCAATTGCTCAGTTTGGCCGTGTGGCCAGGTCTAGGAAGAGTCTTGGTGGTTCAACATTTCTTCAATGTAAGAATGATGGAGGCCACTGTGTTCTTGGTGACGTTCAATGCTGCAGAAATGTTTTGGTACCCTTCCCCAGATCTGTGCCTCGATACAATCCTGTCTTGGAGCTCTATGGACAATGTCAACTGTGGGACCTTATATAGACAGGTGTGTGCCTTTCCAAATAATGTCCAATCAATTGAATGTACCACAGGTGGACTCAAATCAAGTTGTAGAAACATCTCAAGGATGATCAATGGAAACTGGATGCACCTGAGCTCAATTTCGAGTCTCATAGCAAAGGTTCTGAATACTTATGTAAATAAGGTATTTCTGTTTTTTATTTTTAATACATTAGCAAACCTGTTTTTGCTTTGTCATTATGGGGTATTGTGTGTAGATTACTTTCCAAATGCACTGTATACAAATCATTTACAGGATGCCAGGATTACTATTCCCAACTACAAAATACTATTAATTTTTTTCTCAAAGTAAGAAAAACTATTCAAGAATTGACTACATATTTCCAAAAATGCACTCAACAATTTACTGGCTAAAAAAAATCTGGATATATGATATCGGATCATTCTCCGGTATCATGCTTAATTACACCAATAGAAAATATACTTCACGACAGAATCTGGAGAATGAACAGTACTCATCTTCTGGACCCGAATTTGATAAAATACGTAAATGAAAACCTTTACCATTACAAATGTAGGACAGAGAAAAGCCGAACCCTGATATCAATTGCGATGCCTTTAAGTTGTACATTAGGGGAATGATAGTCTCATACTCCGCAAAATTTAAATCTGATTTACAATTAAAATTATAGAAAAATAAACCACTATCCCAGAAAAAGCCCACAAAAAAGGTAAAGAACAAAATAAAATGTCTGAATGTTATCAGAAATACAATATTTTACTTTTGAAGAGAGCCAACAAATACTGGTTAAACTCAAATAAAGCATACTACTTAATGGCAAATAAACCTGGTAAATATCTCACAGTTCTTACAAGACTAAAATGTAGCTTTTTGGCCATCAAGGAAAACGCTATGTCTGGTGCAAACCCAATACCTCTCATCACCCCGAGATGAGAGGGGAACCTGTTTCAGTCTTCCAGAGATTTGAGACTGGGACGGAGGTTCACCTTCCAGCAGGACAATGACCCTAAGCATACTGTTAAAGCAACACTTGAGTGCTTTAAGGGGAAACATTTAAATGTCTTGGAATGGCCTAGTCAAAGCCCAGACCTCAATCCAATTGAGAATCTGTGGTATGACTTAAAGATTGCTGTACACCTGCGGCACCCATCCATTCCTGAAGGAGCTGGAGCAGTTTTGCCTTGAAGAATGGGCAAAAATCCCAGTGGCTAGATGTGCCAAGTTTATAGAGACATACCCCAAGAGACTTGCAGCTGTAATTGCTGCAAAAGGTGGCTCTACAAAGTATTGACTTTGGGGGGGGTTGGGGGGTGAATAGTTATGCACGCTCAAGTTTTCTGTCTTATTTCTTGTTTGTTTCACAAGAAACAAATATTTTGCATCTTCAAAGTGGTAGGCATGTTGTGTAAATGAAATGATTCAAAATACCAAAAATCAATTTTAATTTCAGGTTTTGTATTTGTATTTGTATTTATTATGGATCCCCATTAGTGCCTGCCAAGGCAGCAGCTACTCTTCCTGTGGTCCAACCACAATTTACATACAATAAATCAATACCTAACACAACACCTTATTACACACTACTCTACCATAACATATTTACAATACAAAATCAATAATACAGCAAAATAACAATATTAAAACGTGTGGGTGTAGAGTGCGTGTGTTAGCATGTGTTTGCGAATGCTGTGTGTGTGCCTGTGTCTCTTCACAGTCCGCGCTGTTCCATAAAGTGTAGTTTTATCTGTTTTTTAAATCTGATTTTACTGCTTGACTGAGTTACCTGATGTGGAATAGAGTTCCATGTAGTCATGGCTCTATGTAGTACTGTGCGTTTCCCGTAGTCTGTTCTGGACTTGGGGACTGTGAAGAGACCTCTGGTGGCATGTCTCGTGGGGTATGCATGGGTGTCCGAGCTGTGTGCAAGCATTCCAAACAGACAGCTCGGTACATTCAGCTTGTCTACACCTATTAAAAAAACAAGCAGTGATGAAGTCAATCTCTCTTCCACTCTAAGCCAGGAGAGACTAACATGCATGTCATTAATGTTAGCTCTCCGTGTACTTTTAAGGGCCAGCCGTGCTGCCCTGTTCTGAGCCAACTGCAATTTTCCCATTTCCCTCCTTGTGGCACCTGACCACACGACTGAACAGTAGTCCAGGTGCAACAAAACTAGGGTCTGTAGGACCTGCCTTGTTGATAGTGCTGTTAAAAAGGCAGAGCAATGCTTTATTATAGACAGACTTCTCCCAATCGTAGCTACTGTTGTATCAACATGTTTTGACCATGACAGTTTGCAGTCCAGGATTACTCTAAACAGACCTCAACTTGCCTATTTCCACATCATTTATTACAAGATTTAGTTGCGGTTTAGGGTTTAGTGAATGATTTGACCCAAATACAATGCTTTTAGTTTTGGAAATATTTAGGACTAACTTATTCCTTGCCACCCCATTCCGAAACTAACTGCAACTCTTTATTAAATGTTGCAGTTATTTCAGTTGCTGTAGCAGCTGACGTGTATAGTGTTGAGTCATCCGCATACATAGACACACTGGCTTTACTCAAAGCCAGAGGCATGTCGTTAGTAAAGATGGAAAAAAGTAAGGGTCCTAGACAGCTGCCCTGGGGAATTCCTGATTCTACCTGGATTAAGTTTGAGAGGCTTCCATTAAAGAACACCCTCTGTGTTCTGTTAGACAGGTAACTCTGTATCCACAATATAGCAGGGGGGTGTAAAGCCAAAACACATATGTTTTTCCAGCAGCAGACTATGATCGATAATGTCAAAAGCCTCACTGAAGTCTAACAAAACAGCCCCCACAATATTTTTATCATTAATTTCTCTCAGCCAATCATCAGTCATTTGTGTAAGTGCTGTGCTTGCTGAATGTCCTTCTCCATAAGCATGCTGAAAGTTTGTTTTCAATTTGTTTACTGTAAAATAGCATTGTATCTGGTCAAACACCATTTTTTCTAATAGTTTACTAAGGGTTGGTAACAGGCTAATTAGTTGGCTATTTGAGCCAGTAAAGGGGGCTTTACTATTCTTGGGTAGCGGGATGACTTTAGCTTCCCTCCAAGCCTGAGGGCACACACATTCTAGTAGGCTTAAATTGAATATATGGCAAATAGGAGTGGCAGTATCGTCCGCTATTATCCTCAGTAATTTTCCACCAAGTTGTCAGACCCCGGTGGCTTGTCATTGTTAATAGACAACAATAATGTTTTCACCTCTTTCACACTCACTTTACGGAATTCAAAATTACAGTGCTTGTCTTTCATAATTTGGTCAGATATACTTGGATGTGTAGTGTCAGCAATTGTTGCTGGCATTTCATGCCTAAGTTTGCTAATTTTGCCAATGAAAAAAGTATTAAAGTAGTTGGCAATTTCAGTTGGTTTTGTGATGAATGAGCCATCTGATTCAATGAATGATGGAGCAGAGTTTGCCTTTTTTCCCAAAATGTCATTGAAGGTGCTCCAAAGCGTTTTATATCATTCTTTATGTAATTTCATTTATCTTTGTTTCATAGTGTTGTTTCTTCTTCTTTTTATTCAGTTTAGTCACATGATTTCTTAATTTGCAGTACGTTTGCCAATCGGTTGTGCAGCCAGACTTATTTGCCATACCTTTGCCTCATCCCTCTCAACTATATAATATTTAAATTCCTCATCAATCCACAGGGATTTAACCGTTTTTACAGTCATTTTCTTAATGGGTGCATGCCTATTAGTAACTGGAATAAACAATTTCATAAATGTGTCAAGTGCAGCGTCTGGTTGCTCCTCATTACACATCACGGACCAACAAATATTCTTTACATCAACAACATAGGAATCACCACAAAACGTATTGTATGACCTCTTATACACAATATTAGGCCCAGCCTTTGGAATTTTGGTTTTCCTAGATATGGCTACTATATTGTGATCACTACATCCAATGGATTTGGATACTGCTTTCAAACAAATCTCTGCAGCATTAGTAAAGAGATGATCAATACATGTTGATGATTAAATTCCTGTACTGTTTGTAACTACCCTGGTAGGTTGACTGATAACCTGAACCAGGTTGCAGGCACTGGTTAGAGTTTGAAGCTTTCTCTTGAGTGAGCAGCCTGATGAAAGCCAGTCAATATTTAAATCACCCAGAAAGTATACCTCTCTATTGATATCACATACATTATCAAGCATTTCACACGTTATCCAGATGCTGACTGTTAGCACTTGGTGGTCTATAGTAGCTTCCCACCAGAATTGGCTTTAGGTGAGGCAGATGAACCTGTAGCCATATTACTTCAACAGTATTTAACATGAGATCCTCTCTAATCTTCACAGGAATGTGGTTCTGAATATAAACAGCAACACCGCCACCATTGGCATTTCTATATTTTCTGTAAATGTTATAACCTTGTATTGCTACCACTGTCTCCTCAAAAGGTATTATCTAAGTGAGTTTCAGAGATAGTCAGAATATGAATGTCATCTGTTACTAGCAAATTATTGATTTCATTAACCTTGTTTCTTAAGCTACAGTGAGGGAAAAAAGTATTTGATCCCCTGCTGACAAAGACATGACAAAGACATGATGTCACGGTTTCGGCCGAGGCTGCCTCTCTCCCTTGTTCGGGCAGGCTTCGGCGTTCGTCGTCTCCGGAATTCTAGCTGCCACCGATTGATGTTTCATGTTCGTTTGCTTTTGTCTGTTTGTTTCTACACCTGTTTCTGTTTTGTAGTAATTAGTGTCCTATAAGTTTCTCGTTGTGTTTGTCTTGTGTTGTGTGTGATTGTTACCGTCAGTCTGTGTATTGCTCGGTTGAGCGTTATTTTCTCCACTGTTTGCTGGAGCGTTCGTTGCACTTGTGTGTGCACTTATTTTCTTCCTGACGCACCTGTTTGTGCGCATTGTCTTTTCGCCTTCGTGCGTATTTTGCTGTCAGGCTTGTTTCGTCCTGTTGCCTGTGTTTAGGCAGGAATACAGCTTTTTGGAATTCAGTCTGCTTCCTGCGTTTGATTCCTACACCACACCTACAACACGACCTGACACATGATCAGTCTATAATTTTAATGGTAGGTTTATTTGAACAGTGAGAGACAGAATAACAACAACAAAATCCAGAAAAACGCATGTCAAAAATGTTATCAATTGATTTGCATTTTAAAGAGGGAAATAAGTATTTGAACCCTCTGCAAAACATTACTTAGTACTTGGTGGCAAAACCCTTGTTGGCAATCACAGAGGTCAGACGTTTCTTGTAGTTGGCCACCAGGTTTGCACACATCTCAGGAGGGATTTTGTTCCACTCCTCTTTGCAGATCATCTCCAAGTCATTTAGCTTTCGAGGCTGACGTTTGGCAACTCAAACCTTCAGCTCCCTCCACAGATTTTCTATGGGATTAAGGTCTGGAGACTGGCTAGGCCACTCCAGGACCTTAATGTGCTTCTTCTTGAGCCACTCCTTTGTTGCCTTGGCCGTGTGTTTTGGGTCATTGTCATGCTGGAATACCCATCCACGACCCATTTTCAATGCCGTGGCTGAGGGAAGGAGGTTCTCACCCAAGATTTGACGGTACATGGCTCCGTCCATCGTCCCTTTGATGCGGTGAAGTTGTCCTGTCCCCTTAGCAGAAAAACACCCCCAAAGCATAATGTTTCCACCTCCATGTTTGACGGTGGGGATGGAGTTCTTGGGGTCATGGGCAGCATTCCTCCTCCTCCAAACACAGCGAGTTGAGTTGATGCCAAAGAGCTCCATTTTGGTCTCATCTGACCACAACACTTTCACCCAGTTCTCCTCTGAATCATTCAGATGTTCATTGGCAAACTTCAGACGGGCATGTATATGTGCTTTCTTGAGCAGGGGGACCTTGCGGGCGCTGCAGGATTTCAGTCCTTCACGGCATAGTGTGTTACCAATTGTTTTCTTGGTGACTATGGTCCCAGCTGCCTTGAGATCATTGACAAGATCCTCCCGTGTAGTTCTGGGCTGATTCCTCACCGCTCTCATGATCATTGCAACTCCACGAAGTGAGATCTTGCATGGAGCCCCAGGCCGAGGGAGATTGACAGGTCTTTTGTGTTTCTTCCATTTGCGAATAATCGCACCAACTGTTGTCACCTTCTCACCAAGCTGCTTGACGATGGTCTTGTAGCCCATTCCAGCCTTGTGTAGGTCTACAATCTTGTCCCTGACATCCTTGGAGAGCTCTTTGGTCTTGGCCATGGTGGAGAGTTTGGAATCTGATTGATTGATTGCTTCTGTGGACAGTTGTCTTTTATACAGGTAACAAACTGAGATTAGGAGCACTCCCTTTAAGAGTGTGCTCCTAATCTCAGCTCGTTACCTGTATAAAAGACACCTGGGAGCCAGAAATCTTTCTGATTGAGGGGGGTCAAATACTTATTTCCCTCATTAAAATGCAAATCAATTTATAACATTTTTGACATGCGTTTTTCTGGATTTGTTTGTTGTTATTCTGTCTCTCACTGTTCAAATAAACCTACCATTAAAATTATAGACTGATCATCTCTTTGTCAGTGGGCAAAATCAGCAGGGGATCAAATACTTTTTTCCCTCACTGTATAATACAAATGGCCACTTTAGGTTCTAGGAGAACGATGCCTGAATAAAGTTGTCTATATAAGTAGCAGAGCATAAAACCATGTTTAATCAAAGGCAGTCAACACAACAAAGCAACGGTCTACAGACACTGGTCTTTTATCAATCAGATTTGCTCACCTCCTTTTGAAAAAATTTAAAGTTAATTGAGTAGAGTCGGTGAGGAGAGTGAACGTGGAGGAAAATGCGCTTGCTTGAAATGAGACGGTCCTCCACTTGCGCGTGATTAGGCAAATTCAGTTAACAGGGGTGGATCCCAAAATAAATGTGTAAAGGAGGGGTCTCTTCTTTGTCTGAAAGCAATGGCTAGCTAGTATGCTAACTATTCTAGCTAACTAACTGGCTGAGTAAGTTGACGACGGACTCGCTCAAGCTGTCGGGACTAACCCACAACGTTAGACACGGACACAAACGATCTGCTTGGCGTGTTGACACACTGGTGGTTTGTTGTGGCCGAGTATTGGTGCCAAACCGTGTAGTTGGAGTCCGGCATGCTAGCTGGCTGTGGCGTCTTATGACTAGGTGCCCTGGACGATTTTCAAGGAAGAATACAGTACCAAGTTAGCTAGCTGAATAAACTAAGTTGGTCTATTCCTAGAAAACATTGAACCGCTGTAGTTTACAACAATTATAGTTTCTGAGGTGGAAGTTGGGAGAGTTATATTTGGGTGTTGTGGTGAGGGAGGCCCCGCTCTCTCCTTTCCCAGATGTTTAGTTCATTTCATTCCGATCTCCTTTGCATTATTGTAGCCATTTTCTGCAGCCTGTCAACTATGCCTCTGTCTATCCCTGTTCTCTCCTCTCCGCACAGGCTATACAAACGCCTCACACCACGTGGCTGCTGCCTCTCTAACCTGATGGTCCCTGCACGCACCACCCACGTGGAGCTCCCAGGTCTCAGGCAGCCTCTGGAACTGGTTCTGCTGCCAACAAGGCAGAGTTAATCTCAGCCTATGCTACCCTCCAGTCCCTCGACTTCTTGGCGCTGACGGAAACATGGATTACCACTGAAAACACTGCTACTCCTACTGCTCTCTCCTCATCTGACCATGTGTTCTCGCATACCCCGAGAGCATCTGGTCAGCGGGGTGGTGGCACAGGAATCCTCATCTCTCCCAAGTGGACATTCTCTATTTTTCCCCTGACCCATCTGTCTATCTCCTCATTTGAATTCCATGCTGTCACAGTCACTAGCCCATTTAAGCTTAACATCCTTGTCATTTATCGCCCTCCAGGTTCCTTTGGAGAGCTCATCAATGAGCTTGACGCCTTGATAAGTTCCTTTCCTGAGGATGGCTCACCCCTCACAGTTCTGGGGGACTTCAACCTCCCTACGTCTACCTTTGACTCATTTCTCTCTGCCTCCTTCTTTCCACTCCTCTCCTCTTTGACCTCACCCTCTCACCGTCCCCCCTACTCACAAGGCAGGCAATACGCTTGACCTCATCTTTACTAGATGCTGTTCTTCTACTAATCTCACTGCAACTCCCTCCATGTCTCTGACCACTACTTTGTATCCTTTTCTCTCTCGCTCTCCTCCAACACTACTCACTCTGCCCCTACTCAGATGGTAATGCGCCGTCGCAACCTTCGCTCTCTCTCTCCCGCTACTCTGTCCTCTTCCATCCTATCATCTCTTCCCTCTGCTCAATCCTTCTCCCTCCAATCTCCTGATTCTGCCTCCTCAACCCTCCTCTCCTCCCTTTCTGCATCCTTTGACTCTCTATGTCCCCTATCCTCCCGGCCGGCTCGGTCCCCCCCTCCAGCTCCGTGGCATGATGACTCATTGCGAGCTCACAGAACAGGGCTCCGGGCAGCCGAGCGGAAATGGAGGAAAACTAGACTCCCTGCGGACCTGGCATCTTTTCACTCCCTCCTCTCTACATTTTCTTCATCTGTTTCTGCTGCTAAGGCCACTTTCTACCACTCTAAATTCCAAGCATCTGCCTCTAACCCTAGGAAGCTCTTTGCCACCTTCTCCTCCCTGCTGAATCCTCCTCCCTCTCTGTGGATGACTTCGTCAACCTTTTTGAAAAGAAGGTTGACGACATCCGATCTTCGTTTGTTAAGTCAAATGACACTGCTGGTCCTGCTCACACTGCCCTACCCTATGCTTTGACTTCTTTCTCCCCTCTCTCTCCAGATAAAATCTTGCGACTTGTGACAACCTGCCCACTTGACCCTATCCCCTCCTCTCTTCTCCAGACCATCTCCGGTGACCTTCTCCCTTACCTCACCTCGCTGATCAACTCATCCTTGACCGCTGGCTATGTCCCTTCCGTCTTCAAGAGAGCGAGAGTTGCACCCCTTCTCAAAAAACCAACACTCGATCCCTCTGATGTCAACAACTACATACCAGTATCCCTTCTTTCTTTTCTCTCCAAAACTATTGAGCGTGCCGTCTTTAGCCAACTCTCTTGCTAACTCTCTCAGAATGACCTTCTTGATCCAAACCAGTCAGGTTTCAAGACTGGTCATTCAACTGAGACTGGTCTTCTCTGTGTCACGGAGGCTCTCCGCACTGCTAAAGCTAACTCTCTCTCCTCTGCTCTTGTCCTTCTAGACCTGTCTGCTGCCTTTGATACTGTGAACCATCAGATCCTCCTCTCCACCCTCTCCGAGCTGGGCATCTCCGGCGCGGCTCACTCTTGGATTGCGTCCTACCTGACCGGTCGCTCCTACCAAGTGGCGTGGCGAGAAGCTGTCTCCGCACCACGTGCTCTCACCACTGGTGTCCCCCAGGGCTCAGTTCTAGGCCCTCTCCTATTCTCGCTATACACCAAGTCACTTGGCTCTGTCATATCCTCACATGGCCTCTCCTATCATTGCTACGCAGACGACACACAACTAATCTTCTCCTTTCCCCCTTCTGATACCCAGGTGGCGAATCGCATCTCTGCATGTCTGGCAGACATATCAGTATGGATGACGGATCACTACCTCAAGCTGAACCTTGGCAAGACGGAGCTGCTCTTCCTCCCGGGGAAGGACTGCCCGTTCTATGATCTCGCCATCACGGTTGACAACTCCGTTGTGTCCTCCTCCCAGAGTGCGAAGAGCATTGGCGTGACCCTGGACAACACCCTGTCGGTCTCCGCTAACATCAAGGCGGTGACCTGATCCTGTAGGTTCATGCTCTACAACATTCGGAGAGTACGACCCTGCCTTACACAGGAAGCGGCACAGGTCCTAATCCAGGCACTTGTCATCTCCCGTCTGGATTACTGCAACTCGCTGTTGGCTGGGCTCCCTGCCTGTGCCATTAAATGCCTACAACTCATCCAGAATGCCGCAGCCCGTCTGGTGTTCAACCTTCCCAAGTTCTCTCACGTCACCCCGCTCCTCCGCACACTCCACTGGCTTCCAGTTGAAGCCTCGCATCTGCTACAAGACCATGGTGCTTGCCTACGGAGCTGTGAGGGGACGGCACCTCCGTACCTTCAGGCTCTGATCAGTCCCTACACCCAAACGAGGGCATTGCGTTCATCCACCTCTGGCCTGCTGGCTCCCCTACCTCTGCGGAAGTACAGTTCCCGCTCAGCCCAGTCAAAACTGTTCGCTGCTCTGGCACCCCAAAGGTGGAACAAGCTCCCTCACGACGCCAGGACAGCGGAGTCACTCACCACCTTCCGGAGACATTTGAAACCCCACCTCTTTAAGGAATACCTGGGATAGGATAGTAATCCTTCTACCCCCCCTACCCCCCTTACTCCCCCCAAAATAAAATAAAAACGTAAAGTGGTTATCCCACTGGCTATAAGGTGAATGCACCAGTTTGTAAGTCGCTCTGGATAAGAGCGTCTGCTAAATGACGTAAATGTAAATGTAAAATATTAAGTTTGTTGTGCAAGACATTTTATAGATAAAACAATGAGTAGCATATGGTTTTTAATTGTTTGCATGTTTTCCCCTCTGACAATACAACAGTTGATTCAAAGGAGGTGTGGCAGATATCAAAACTCTTCTGCAGTAGGATACACATGAAAGGTGGTTATGGAGGAGGGGACGACGGGAGGACACTCTTCCATTTGCCTACTAACGAATTGACACAGTCCTCGACCACTTATCAATGTCCGGGTCACGGAGGAGAGAGGATGGAGGACAGCCTTTTGCCCAAACAGTAATATCCCAATGTGGAGTAAACCGCCTACTACTTAGTGGTAGTAGTAGGACATTAGTGAGTAATACGTTTGGAAATAATACTTTAGACGTCAATGTTTAGCCGGGTGTGACGGCAGCTTTTTAGCCCCGGCTTAGAGACACACATGATGAGGAGAGAGGAGAGAGGACAGAGGAGAGAGGGGGAGAGGAGAGAGGACAGAGGACAGAGGACAGAGGACAGAGGAGAGAAGAGAGAGGACAGAGGACAGAGGAGAGAAGAGAGAGGACAGAGGAGAGAGGACAGAGGAGAGAGGACAGAAGAGAGAGGACAGAGGAGAGAGAAGAGAGGACAGAGGAGAGAGGACAGAGGAGAGAGGACAGAAAAGAGAGGACAGAAGAGAGGACAGAGGAGAGAGGACAGAGGAGAGAGGACAGAAGAGAGAGGACAGAGGAGAGAGAAGAGAGGACAGAGGAGAGAGGACAGAGGAGAGAGGACAGAAAAGAGAGGACAGAAGAGAGGACAGAGGAGAGAGGACAGAAAAGAGAGGACAAAGGAGAGAGGAGAGAAGAGAGGACAGAGGAGAGAAGAGAGAGGACAGAGAAGAGAGAAGAGAGGACATAGGAGAGAGGAGAGAGGACAGAAGAGAGAGGACAGAAGAGAGAGGACAGAGGACAGAGGAGAGAGGACAGAGGAGAGAGGAGAGAGGACAGAAGAGAGAGGACAGAAGAGAGAGGACAGAGGACAGAGGAGAGAGGACAGAGGAGAGAGGACAGAGAAGAGAGAAGAGAGGACAGTGAGCCTCTGAGCCAACCAGAACAGGAGCAGAGAGAGGGAGAGGAGACGAGGTTGCGATGCAAAGCGATTTTTGAATATTACTGACCCAGCGTTTAGAGAAGCAGAAGCAAATCAAGACGAAAAAATGAATGCTTTTTTAGTCTGGAAATCCTTTCACCCTCTAACATTCAGCAGATCAGATTAACAGAGAGGTTTAAGAAGAAAAAAAACTTCTGAGCCCCGGGAGGGGTGAGTCGGGGAAGAAGGAAGGTGGGAGGAAAGGAGGGAGGGGGAATGGAAGGAGGAAGGTGGGAGGAAAGGAGGGAGGGAGGGGGGAATGGAAGAAGGAAGGTGGGAGGAAAGGAGGGAGGGAGGGAGGGGGGAATGGAAGGAGGGAGCAGTTTGTGATTCACTGGCTTCAGGCAATTCATCACAGAAATTGAGTTTCTAATGCAGCATCTTGTGAATCCCTTTTGCCCTGTCAACGTTTTAATACATTACATTGAGAATGTAAATCATGTTTGAAATTTGGCACAAACTACACACACTCCACAACCCCACACTACACAACCCCCCACTCCACAACCCCACACTACACAACCCTCTACTCCACAACCCCCCACTCCACAACCCCCCACTCCACAACCCCACACTCCCACACTCCAAAACCCCCTACTCCACAACCAGCCACTCCACAACCCCCTACTCCACAACCCCACACTCCACAACCCCCCACTCCACAACCGCCCACTCCACAACCCCACACTCCACAACCCCACACTCCCACACTCCAAAACCCCCTACTCCACAACCGCCCACTCCACAACCCCCCTACTCCACAACCCCCCACTCCACAACCCCCCACTCCACAACCCCCCACTCCACAACCCCCCACTCCACAACCCCCCACTCCACAACCCCACACTCCCACAGTCCAAAACCCCTTACTCCACAACCCCACACTCCACAACCCCACACTCCACAACCCCCCCCACTCCACAACCCTCTACTCCACAACCCCCCACACTCCACAACCCCACACTCCACAACCCCACACTCCACAACCCCCCCCACTCCACAACCCCCCACTCCACAACCCCCCACTCCACAACCCCCCACTCCACAATCCCCCACTCCACAACCCCTACTCCACAACCCCACACTACACAACCCCCACTCCACAACCCCCCACTCCCACACCCCCACCCACAACCCCCTACTCCACAACCCCCCCTCCACAACCCCCCACTCCCACAACCGCCCACTCCACAACCCCACACTCCACAACCCCCCACTCCCACAACCCCCCTACTCCACAACCGCCCACTCCACAACCCCCACTCCACAACCCCCCACTCCAAAACCCCCTACTCCACAACCCCCTACTCCACAACCCCCCACTCCACAACCCCCTACTCCACAACCCCCCACACTCCACAACCCCCCACTCCACAACCCCCCACTCCACAACTCCACACTCCAAAACCCCCTACTCCAAAACCCCCTACTCCACAACCCCCTACCTCCACAACCCCCTACTCCACAACCCCA
>NW_025534186.1:190000-254744 GCF_020615455.1 Coregonus clupeaformis | reverse complement strand
AAGTATGCAACATTTATTAAAAAACAACAACCTTGTAATCAGCCTGGGCATTTCTTTTCTATCCATTACTGCCTATTTAAATGGAGAGAAAATTATAGAGTTTTGCACAAATTAAACAATCAAATCCATGTATTTGTAATAACAGTGTCATACAATTGTAATGAAATAAAACATATCTAAGATCCCATTTTTACCACAATGGGGCCAATAATAATGTAATCCCCAATATTGAAATTGGCTTCAGATGGTGAAACGTGTAACAGGAATACAGCCAATAAATGTACAGACAGGTTTGGAATAACCACAAGAAAGTGTGCTAATACTATTGTTTTATATAGATTGTACATTCATCTAAAATGAACTATACCTCAAAATATGCAACATATCATGTTAGGGGAAAATATGCCAATTTTATGTAATTATCTTCAGGTTATGAGTGAAATGCTTTCTTTAATCATGATCAAACAATCCTAAATGAAAACTATTTTATTGAGTATCAAGCATCCATATAGCCATTACCATACAGTACCATGCATTAACATCACAGTACAGAATAATAACTGACAATGACTCCATTCCATTTTCGATCTCATAGAGGTACACTGGCGTGGTAGGATTCGTTGGACCAGTAACTAAAAGGTTGTTGGATCGAATCCTCTAATCCCTTGGAGCAAGGCAGCTAACCCACTGTTCCGCGGGCGCCCGGCGACGGGGATGTCGACAAGGCAGCCCCCGCTGTTGGGTTAAATGCGGAAGATTTCAGTTGAATGGCTCAGCTGTACAAACGGACAGCTATCCCCTTTCCTTCTTCATTAAAACAAGAGAAAATAAAGAGAGAATGAGAAGTGCCTCTCCCTTCTTTTCTTCTCTGTGTGACGACGTATCAGTCCTATCAGTGGACACTCTGTCCCAGGCCAGTCTCGGGCTCTTGGTGAGAATGGTCCAGAGCAGAAGTGGGTTATTGGATGGTGAGGCCCCCATGGGTATTCTTGGGGCTCTAGGGGGTCCATGGAGGCTCCCTTGGTAGGGGAGGTCTGGAGCAGCCTCCTGCCTGGGCACTATCACATAGAGAGAGAGAGGAGGCACAAGACTTACAGAGAGAGAGCTTTGTATTTGGGCCAGAAGTATCCCAGATCAGTTGGTAGAGCATGAGGCGCTTGAGAACGCCAGGGTTGTGGGTTCAATCGGGCGGGGCCTGTAAGGAAAACAAGAAAAAAAAACATGTATGCACTCACTAACTGTGCTTGATAAGAGCGTTTTGCTAAATGACTAAAATGTAAAATGTAAGCCTGAGGCTCGACTCTACTGTTTGCTATGGCAAGGAACAATACACAGTATAGTTCTTTTAGATGCATTGCAAAGTATGAAATATTCGGTCTGGCTGGCTACTTACGTTTGTATAATTTTTTTGCAAAAGTTTGTTTGCAGGTAAATACTGAACAAGCAAGTGCCAAAATGTAATGAGATAAATGTTTTAGTAAGGTGCATATGGGAGTGGGTATTTTGGGTATAGCTTTGGGTAGGACACAGAGCTTATTTTGTTGGGTGTCAGCTCCACATATGACAGATGACATTTAGATGACATTACTCCAGATAAAGGAAAGAGAAGAGCTGGATGGCGGAGTGCCAGGAGGAGGATTGGGGGATGCTGAAGGTGTTAGCCCCTCATCCCTCCTCCTGCATCCCCTCCAACACCATCTTATTTTCCCTCCTTCACTCTCACACACCCTGTCCTCTATCCCTCCCCACAGACGCCACAACCACACTACATTCTACAAGAAATAATTGCTTTTGTCTGGAAGGAGTTCGGGAGGAGAGGGATCGGGAGCGCGCGCTACCTCTGTTCGAAAAGGGGGTGCGTGGAAGGACAACTAGTCGCTTCTCTCTCCTTCCCTCCATCCTCTTTCTCTACCATGCAGGGCCCTCTTCCTCTCGTTGGACTTGCGGATGTCATCTGGTCATGTGGAGCAGAGGGAGGTAAGGACAATAAACTTGTTTACCGTGCTGTATTCGAGGTAGAGATGACGGCTGGAAAGAGGCACACTTCTATGGTTAGAAACCAGCATGCATATCCCTGGCCCGCCGTGAAACCAAAAGGTTGAAGGAATAATCATAATAATCATCATAATAATAAAAATAGTAATTGTAGTAATATTAATATTAATAATAAACATATTTTATGACTATATCGATAGGCCTATGTTTTTTTAAATTAATCAGTCATAAAGTTTAACATTTCATATTTAACTGGTAACAAGATGCCTATAGACTGTGAGGTGTGTGGGGGGCAGAGGTCTTACTCAATGCTATTGATTTGCCCGTATTGACTTAGATGTTTGAATAGATTTTTCTGTTTAAAAATCTATATCGACAATAATCTAGTGCATAGCGTGGTAATTGGCAACGTGTTAAATATCGGTTTGGCATGAGGGAGGTGAGGCGATGAAATAGAGAAAGAGGGCGCGCGCTACGTGCACGGCAATACTCAAAGATGTTGTGGGGAGGCCTGCGGGAGGTGAGATGTTGGTTGAACCGGTGCTCTTCCGCGTGCAGCCGGTAGCAAACGGCCTCTGCTGGCCTTACCGGAGTGGGATTTTACTCATGGTCAAACACCTTACCTGTAGCAGATGACGTTTCTCCACATAGAATAGTCGCGTCTTCTGAGTCACAGGAATGATGTTGATTAAGTTAGATCATGACACGTCAGTAATTTTGAAGTTGAATAAATTGTATTAGCCGAATGGAAGCCTTTTAAGAAGGACCTGTGCGTAATGGTCATGGTCATGGCTGCAGGGAGGAATTTAAGCAGCCATGCTTTGTTATAAATGCTTATAGCTGGTCTCACAATGCCTTTGCCTAAACGTATAGGCTAGATGCATATTTATTAGATGCATATGACTGTTATAATGATTGTAGAACATTGTATATGGGTGGCAGAAAGCACCAAGAAAGCATTTATATTGCATTAGCCAACGAAGGTGGTTCTTAACAAGTGTTAACTGTCTGAATTTTTAAGGCTGAAAGATTCCTTAATGAAAAGATTCCCTCACGCAATTCCATGAGAGAAAAATAAACATTTCAAACATGATTTGATTAAAATATAAATATTTATCATAGGTCTTATCATTCTAAACAAAATGCATTTCAATAGTTAACATTTGCAGTAATGGGAAAAAAATTGTAGGCTATCAACTTTTGTCGTATTATACACCGAACAAAAATATAAACGCAACATATAAAGTGTTGGTCCCATGTTTCATGAGCTGAAATAAAAGATCCCAGAGATGTTCCATACGCACAAAAAGCTTATTTCTCTCAAATGCAACAAACAAATTTGTTTACATCCCTGTAAGCAGCATCTGCAAGATAATCCATCCACCTGACAGGTGTGTGGTATATGAAGAAGCTGATTAAACCGCATGATCATTACACAGGTGTGCACCTTAACCTGTGCAGCTTTGTCACACAACACAATGCCATGCAGATGTCTCAAGCTGTTGAGGGAGCGTGCACTTCGCATGCTGACTACTGGAATGTCCACCAGAGCTGTTGCCAAGAGAACTGAATGTTCAACCGGCCTTACAAACCGCAGACCATGTGTTTGGTGTTATGTGGGCGAGCAGGTTTGCTGAGTGTCAACGTTGGAATAAGAGTCCACCATGGTGGTGGTGTAGGGTTGAGTGGTACGGGCAGGCATAAATTACGGACAACGAACACAATTGCATTTTATCGATGGCAATTTGAATGCTCAAAAATACCGTGACGAGATCCTGAGGCCCATTGTGAGGCCCATTTTTTAAAGGTATCAGTCATGTGAAATCCATAGATTAGGGCCTAATTTGATTTATTTCAGTTGACTGATTTCCTCATTTGAACTGTAACTCAGTAAACTCTTTGAAATTGTTGCATGTTGCGTTTATATTTTTGTTCAGTATAATAACATAGGCCTACTGTATGTGCCTGTTGGTTGGCTTCTCCAGTTATCTGTGATCTCAGTCTCCCAGACAAGCAGTAATGTAATGATCACCATTCGCATCATTATAGCATGGTCTTATTGAGAGGAAAAAAGTCAGAAATCAATACAGGATACCTTTAGCAGCGGTGGTGAAAACGAGTGAGAGGCGGTTGGGAGGAAGGATGGAGCGAGGGAGCAGAGACAGAGAGAGAGCATGAGGGAGGAGGGAGGGAGGGGGGGTGAGAGCGGGTTCTCTCTCGCTTCAATGTTGCAGCCAGCGTAGTAGCAGATCGCTAGAATACTGGAGGGAGCTGGGTCGAGTGAGCTATTGGGGTTCCCAAATATCTGGGACAAACAGGCAGACAGAAAGACACACAGGCGGATGGACAGAAAGATAGGCAAGTGCTCCGACAAGAACGAGAAACGTAACGGATATTCAGATTTATTTTTATGTTGTTTCCGTTCTTTATTTATTTATTTGGCTTTATTTATTTCTTTATCGATTGATTGCGTTTTAATTACTTCCTTGTGACAGGGAGTGAGGGAGGAGGAGCGTAGGCCAAGCGCGCACGTTAGGTAAGCCTTTCCGAAATATTTATTTATTTCAGTTGATTAGCGTAATGCAGCTATTTTACATGCATTTTAAACACGCTTCGCTGCGTTGTAGCCTGCGTGTATGGGTGGGAATGTGTGTAGATATAGCCTACAGTGAGGGGCAGGGAGAGAGTGCGATCGCTATAAACCAAATAAAGTAGATTAACCAAAAAATAACAAATCCAAATAGACCACAATAATTTTTGCCTTTACGCACACCAAGCGTGGCTCGGGTTTCGTCTGTTTTTATTGTAATATTATCATTTTATTTACCAGCGCAAACCAAAGCTAACCCCAGTGAGTGATGCTAAGAAACTAGCGACTGTTACGGTGTCTGTTCTCACGCCTGTCGATAGGAAAACAGTGGGGCTAACATTGAGAGTATGCTAATATAAAACGCATATATGAGAAATAGAACGATTAGGCTATTGTATGGTTACTTACAGTTGTCACGGCATACGAGAAAGACAGGAGCAAAAATCTGGACATAACCACAGGCTTATAATAAAAGTATTATTACTATATTAGTCCTGATAGTTTTCTTCTGATATAGTAGTGGGAGTTCAGTTGTGGTTCTATCCGTCTGTGTGTTGGGTCTGGGCTGTTTCCTTAGCCTGAGTGCTGCACACTCAAGGGAGCACCATATATATATATATATATATGTATATGTTCTATGCACATCCAAAAATGTAAATAGAGCTATCCAGCATAGCCTACATGTGTACCCGCCATCAACTGGTAAGCCAAACAACGAATGTTCTAAGTGTTCGATACCAAATATATTTCAAACGGACGAAGATACACAGAAGAGGAAACATCTTGTCACAATATTACTGAAAAATTATATTAAACAAAACCAGAAGACGGAGGAAGATCATGTTTGTTCCCTTGCCGGTGCCGTTCATGTTTCAGAGAACTGCCCCTGACCTCAACGCCTGGCGTCTCAAGTCCCCGTTGGCTCTACGTTCCGACTCCGGTAAGACATTTTCCGTTATTCTTGCCATGTCGGTGAGGCTCAGTCATGCATACACGCCCCATCTTAACGACTCCCATGTAGCGCGCTTTTCGGTGCCGATTATCCACTTGGAACTGGAATGTGCTCTGGGAACTTCTGTGTTGAAGGCCGAATACACTCCTCTTCTCTCCTGGTTTAAATGTGTAAATAAACAGACACATAAGTCCATATAAAATTAGACTGCAAATAATTGCGCGCAGACGTCCTTTTCTCCGTTAACTTGAAAGAACACGTGCGCGTAATGCGCGACGGTTCCATTTGTGTTTATTTACGTTCCTTTTCTCCGGGTGATGTATCCCTCTTCCCAGTGTGTTTTCTGTCCCCTCTCTCCATCCTTTCCCTCTCCTCGGCGCCGTACGCCTGTGCCTCAGCCTCCTTCTCTCCCGAACTACCCTCTCGGCAGGCAGGGAATATTCATGCAAACTTATCGATCCTGCGGAGATCGATTCCTGGGCCGGTGAAAACAGGGAGAGGGGAGTGAGAGGCAAAAATACGGTGAAAGGAGAAGGACCGTGAACGAGGAGACGGAAGAATGCTGTCTTTATTTCGTTTTATTTCACTCATTTTCGACAGTCTGTGTGTTTATCTGTGTTGTGATTTAGACATTTGACTGGCATTCGTCGAATAGCCCTCCTCTGTCTCAATTCCATACAATGGTTATGTGTGTATGGATAACGCCTTTATTTCAGTAGCCTAAACATGACAGACATTGATTTCTCAGGATCACGTTTGTCTGTCCCGATGCTTGTCTACGTGCGGTGTCAGCGTGGCTGGTCGCTAAACCCGGCAGGGGAAGGCGGGACCATTGAGGCTGGGCTGGGGAAGGGGAGGGCGGCTGGGGCGCCGTCTGCGTTTCATCTGCGCTGAAGCGGAATAAAAGGACGCATGGTGGGAGCAGCCAGCCCGGCTTCCGTGTGTCACTGCCGGTGTGTCACTGTGGCTTCCTCTAGCTCTGGAATTAGGCAGCCGCCCAGACGTGAAACAACAGCGGTATACAGCTTTTCTCTTCTCCTCAGTAGGGAGGGGAAGTATGCGTAATGTCCCTGATCTCGGTGTGTATGTGTGTGTGTAGGCAATAGGGAGGGGGTTGGTGGAAAATACCATATGACTGCACTGTGCGTTTATGTTTCACCTCCCCGCTGTATTAAAACTATTCAGAATGCATACACATAATGCCTGTCACGGTTTAATGGTGCATAAATACAGCTTGGTGTGCACCTTGGACGGTGGCTGCTTTCTTAAAGAGACAGGCACCCATTTATCTGTATAAGACTATATTTTTCTCTCTTTTTCCAATGTGTAATTTTCAGATCAGTTCAAATCCATTTGATTTTAGAAAGGCGAGTTTCTCTCCACCTTCATTTACTATCTGTCACTAGAAGAGTGTTTATACACCATGATGTAGAGATGAGGGGATGTGAGAGAGAGGGCAGAGGGCAGAGGGGAGCGTAGAGGGATGAGAGCGACCTGTTACCTAGGTGTATCTCTAGAGATAGCACACAGAGGAGAGGGTGGGGGAGGAGAGGAAAGGAAGGACAGAGAAGCGAGATAGGGAGCGGGTACTGGGAGGAGGAGTTTTCGAGCACCACACATTGAAAAATGGCGAATCTTAGAGTGAGATAAAACATTTTGAGAAAGTGGGAGAGAGAAGCCGTTGAAAGTAAAAGCAGATGACAGAGTGAAAAATGAGGCTGGAGAGGAAAACCCAGTTTGAGACGGAGAGGTGAGGGTAAACTGTACCAGAGCCATTATGGTAGTACTCATGTGTTGTGTACAGTTTGTTGGCCTATAGGAGTCAATATGACAATAGTGATGGATGATATGTTGCTAATTCTGCGCTCTCCCTCATATTTAGTTTATTCTCTATCGTATACAATTCAACATAACCTATTGCCACACACACACGCCTGTACTTTTCATGTTCTTCCCACACTAAATAGGCCTCATCTCAGAGCCTCTGGGGCTTACCTACCAACACAACAAGTCACGTAGCACACTAACCATCATGTAACATATTACACATGTATTGGACTGTTTTCCAGCTGGGTAGCCATTCATTCCCAGTGATAGTGGTTTTGTTCTATATTTAATGGCATTGTGTCTGGGACAGGAGTGTATAGTGGGAAAGGGGATACTTAGTCAGTTGTACAACTGAATGCATTCAACTGAAATGTGTCATTTAACCCAACCCCTGTGAATCAGAGCAGTGCAGGGGGCTGCCTTAATTAACATCATCGGCACCCGGGGAGCTGTTGTTGGGGATTAATTGCCTGGGAATTCGAACCAGCGACATTTCACTTACTGGTTCAACGCTCTTAACCGCCTTGCTACCTGCCACCCCTGTGTAGCGTAGTGCACAGAGTAAAGTGGTTTGTTAGGCCATCACCATTAACCGCTGCATTACATTTTAATGTGACCTGCACAAGGACTGGCAGGTTTGCTCTAGTAGGAATGGGCTTGATATGATGGAATAGGACTGAAACTGTAGCCTTACATTAGTTTCCTTTACACACACACACACACACACACACTTAATTCCACTATTTTAGCTTCATACACTTTGTGGCTGTAGAGCCATTAAGCCATGGGGACACAGATACTGCTGTAGTCAATATCTACTGTCTATGCTATGGTGTGTATGCATTTCTGTTTCATATGATGTATGTCAATAAACAAGCTATAGTTTTACATTTACATTTTACATTTTAGTCATTTAGCAGACGCTCTTATCCAGAAATTATTTGATTGTGCATGTAGGCCGGTGCATATGCTTACATGTGTTTTTGTGTGTCTGTGTCCGAACCTGCACGTGTGTGTGTATAGATCGGAGCGTGGTGGGAGTGGTGTGAGCCCCAGTGTTAACATGATTGCGAATGACAAAATGTCAACCTGGGTTTGTTAGGAACATAATGGGGAATCAATAGACACAAGAAAGATGTCAATACTACATGCTATATAGCATTAAGGCACTGCCCCCCTCTCTCTCTCTCTACTGCTTCCTTCCACAGTATAGTTCTCTCTCTCTCTCTCCCTATCTTTTCTTCCCTCCCTCCGTCTCTTCCTCTATCTGTCTGTGTGTGTGTGTATCTGTGTGTGTGTGTGTACGTGTGTGTTCCGTTATTAGATTGCAGTATGATGGGCCCACAGACAGTCGTCAGTAATGCAGTGCTCTAGTCTGGTCTGGTGGCAGAATGCTGCTAGTCATAATGAAAACAGACATGTGGATGTTACAGAGCTCTCTATTATGGCATCACACAGATGCTCTTGACATGGATAACCTCCCTCACTGTCCTCAGTAGAGGATGTCTGAGTCAAGAGCTCTGTTCACGTGAAGAAAATGTGCAGTACACCATACACAGGGAATGCAGTGTGTGTGCTTGTAGACTGAGACTAATGTAGTACCAATGCTGATGAAGTCCCCCATTAGCAGCAGTGAGTGGTATTGAGTTTCTCCCGCACACACACACACACACACACACACCCACACCCATATGCATGCCACCCCACACACACACAGCGAGGTATTCTATGTATGGTGGGTCAGTGAGTGTGTCCAGTGAAATACATCCCAGCATTAGTTCTAATCAGAGACAGGGTGAGCAGGCCACTTAATCAGACATATCCCCTGGGACCAGGGAGAGAAGGGGGAGGCAGGGTGGAGAGAGGGGGTCCAGGCTCTTAATCAACACATCACCAGGAATACCCTCATACATGCTGCTTTTACACCTCTCTCTCTCTCAGATTGAGGGTTGAGTGTGTGTGTTTCTGTGTGTTTGTGTGCGTGGTGTGCGTTATGTGTGTGGTCGCGCGTCGTGTGTGTGTTGGTCAACCTCTGATAAGTGTGTGAGGTGAAGGAGAGGCATACACCACATGAGTCCAATCACACAAATCAGAGAAGTCCAGAAACTATTGGAAATCAATTTTCAGCATGTTGACTTGATTGTATGTGGAACACACAGATTTGTTGACTGTTGCCTCTTTAAAAGAAGTAGAAAAAAGGAAGAAAGTCATACTAGAGCTGGCCTGTCCCTTATTCTCCCAAATAAATATTTACCCTGGAATGAGATTTAGCCGAGTTAGATGGATAAATGCAATCATTTTTAATTTTAAAAAATCAATAAGGCCCACCGAGATGACTGAACAAAGATATTGCTGTTTTTCCACTCCGCTGTCTGTTTTGTTGTTGATTGCTGGTGGTTTTCTCTCCTGCCACTGGCCCGTGTGCCGGTGCATTTAGATAATAAAAATACCAATAAAGTCCGGAGTTTTGATTGGGTCCCACCCCCCAGCCCAGCACGGTCTAAATCAGGGGTCCTCCTCTCCATTTCATTTAGCTGATAAGATTTATGATTATGAAGAGGTCCTATTAACCTCTGCGGTTCGTCTGCTGTCCTTCAGTCTATCTGCCTGTGTGTGTGTGTGTGTGTTGGGGGATACTGCTATGTAAGAATGTGTGAGGTGTTGTTGGAAAATTACATTGCTGTATCAGAGAGAGAGATGTTCATCAACCATCACCACCCAATGTTGGGCCTTCTCTCACACGCATACACACACACACACACGCACACACACAAACCTACATCCACACCCACACTGAATATACCAATCGTTTACAAAAAGGGAAAATTCTGCTATTTTTTTCTCTCAACATTTCCTTCTCTCCTTTATCCCCTCTGTCCTTCCTCTCCTCTGTCCTTCTCCCGGCGGGGAGTGCGCTGTCCTTGAATTAATCTGTTGTACGCTTCCCTCCTTTCTTTCGTTCTCTCTCTTTTTCCCCTCTCAAACTGTTGTAAGCCTTCCTTCTTCCCCCTCTCATGTCCTCCTAATAGAACATTATCTCCTACGTGCTTTCTCTATTCTACTCATTTTCCTCTACCTATATTTCTGTCTTTCTCTCTCTCAGTTATGGGGAGAGTTGTGGTATTCAGCCTATAGTAGATTCATACAGGTTTTTGAACTGGCCACACTTACATTCACCAGTTGGTTGCCAAGATTAGGAAGGAAAAAATGGGTGAGACCCCTCCTTTTTCTGTACAAGGGGTGCACCCCTTGGTCCCTTTGTCTGTTTGTGAAGTGGGGCTGAGTCGCCGTGCATGGCACCATCTTTTTCACCCTTCTCAATGTCTGTCTCTCATCTCGATCTCTCTCTCTCTCATCTCGATCGATATCTCTCTCTCTCTCTCTCTCTCTCTCTCTCTCTCTCTCTCTCTCTCTCTCTCTCTCTCTTTCTCTCTCTCTCTCTCTCTCCCTCTCTCTCGCTCTCTCTCATCCCCCCTCACTCTTCTGTGGTGTGGGGAGCGACAGCCTGGTTGCCAAAGTGACTGCAGGACACATTAAGGCCTATAAAAGTACGGGCAGCGGTCGCACTCTTAACCGTGAGTCAGAGGTAGTGTATAAAAGTGTGTTTAAATGGTTCTGTGATTACACAGGGACAGCCAGCGAGAGAGGTAAATAGCCAGGAAAGAGAGAGAGAGAGCGAGAGAGAGATGGGGGGGCTCCATCTTTTCTCTAATAAGAGTGGAAGAAAGAAATAATTAAAGAAACGGAACAGATTTGAACACAAAAATGGACTAAACAAAAATATCCCCTTCCACCACACCCCACAGGCCCCTCCCCTCTCTTTCACCCCTAGTTCCTAATTGGCCACATGCTGCCTTGAGTGACAGGTGTAATCATCAGTCAAATTATGATGGAGGGAGAGAGGGGTGGAGGCCGGGGGGAGGAAGGAGGGAGAAGTGGAGGGAGAGGAGAGGAGATTGAATGGAAGGTTCTTTGATCAGACGAAAGGAGGAACGGAGGAGAGGAGCAGAGGAAAAGAGGGGGAGACCAGAGGAACAGATGGAGTTACATGGAGACCTGCTGTCTACACCTGTTGCTCCCTTAGACTGCCACACTAGCACATTCTACACAATAGTATGACACTTCATTAACCAGCAACTAGCACTACGATTCAATAGAGACTACAGCCATTATACACTAACAGCAAACACAGAGTTGTACCACCACTACTCAAACACGGCGCTGTACAATGTCACCATAGAAATCCACAATAGGAACCTGTAGTACATATCAAGCTTTGGCGTGGCGATACAGTATACCCAAACTCTTTGATTTCCATCAACCAAGTTAAATTAAAGCTGTCAGAGTATTTCAGTAGTCTTAGTGAGCCCCAACCTGAGCTCATCCTAATGAGGTTTACAGTAATTAGGAGTTGTAGTGAGAGAGGACTTTGATCCCTGCTCTGTGCGGTGGTATTAGCGGTACTCATTAGCAGCTTATGAGCTAGTGTGGCCATGCTCTCTCTCTCTCTCTCTCTCTCTCTCTCTCTCTCTCTCTCTCTCTCTCTCTCTCTCTCTCTCTCTCTCTCTCTCTCTTTCTCTCTCTAGTCAGATCCTATTAGGCAGCTGAACATACACGCTGAATTGGGAACAGGGAGATTAGGAAACTACACACACACATAATATTTTTTCTTCTGAGAAAATATTCCTCTAACTCAAACATTATCGCTGTAAATACCCCTCTCTCTCTCTTTCTTTAATTCTCTATACATAACACTTCCTCTTCCCCTCTCTTCCTCCGTTTCTCCCTGTCTTCTCCTCTCTCTCTCCCACGATGGAGTGATTATTGAGAAGATGTTGCAGTGTTCAGCGCTCATTGATGAAGTCTGCCTTTGTCTGTCTGTATTGCCCTGTCGCAACCAGGACACTGCTTATAGCAAAATCAATACACAGAGTAGGAGAGAGAGAGCGAGAGAGAGAGAGACAGATAGAAAGTGAACGATTGATGGAGAGAGAACCCCCCTCACCTCCCATTATCCCACACATTGTTAGTATCAGTAGTCTACCATCAATTAGTATATCGAATAGAAAATCACTGTCAGTAGCACTGTTTTTATGGTCAATGTAATGTTAGCCTCTTGTGTCTAGATCAGTGTGTGTGTTACATACAGTTGAATTCATTAAAACTCGTTTTTCAACCACTCCACAAATTTCTTGTTAACAAACTATAGTTTTGGCAAGTCGTTTAGGACATCTACTTTGTGCATGACACAATACATTTTTCCAACAAATGTTTACAGACAGATTATTTCACTTATCATTCACTGTATCACAATTCCAGTTGGTCAGAAGTTTACATACACTAAGTTGACTGTAACTTTAAACAGCTTGGAAAATTCCAGAAAATGATGTCATGGCTTTAGAAGCTTCTGATAGGCTAATTTACATAATTTGAGTCAATTGGAGGTGTACCTGTGGATATATTTCAAGGCCTACCTTCAAACCCAGTGCCTCTTTGCTTGACATCATGGGAAAATCAAAAGAAATCAGCCAAGACCTCAGAAAGAAAATGGTAGACCTCCACAAGTCTGGTTCATCCTTGGGAGCAATTTCCAAACGCCTGAAGGTACCACGTTCATCTGTACACACAATAGTACGTAAGTATAAACACCATGGGACCACGCAGCCGTCATACCGCTCAGGAAGGAGACACATTCTGTCTCCTAGAGATTAACGTACTTTTGTGCGAAAAGTGCAAATCAATCCCAGAACAACAGCAAAGGACCGTGTGAAGATGCTGGAGGAAACAGGTACAAAAGTATCTATATCCACAGTAAAACAAGTCCTATATCGACATAACATGTAAGGCCGCTCAGCAAGGAAGAAGCCAATGCTCCACAACCGGCATAAAAAAGCCAGACTACTGTTTGCAACTGCACATGGGGACAAAGATCGTACTTTTTGGAGAAATGTCCTCTGGTCTGATGAAACAAAAATAGAACTGTTTGGCTATAATGACCACCGTTATGTTTGGAGGAAAAGGGGGTTGCTTGCAAGCCGAAGAACACCATCCCAACTGTGAAGCACAGGGGGTGGCAGCATCATGCTGTGGGAGTGCTTTGCTGCAGGAGGGACTGGTGCACTTCACAAAATAGATGGCATCATGAGGAAGGAAAATGATGTGGATATATTGAAGCAACATCTCAAGACATCAGTCAGGAAGTTAAAGCTTGGTCGCAAATGGGTCTTCCAAATGGACAATGACCCCAAGCATACTTCCAAAGTTGTGGCAAAATGGCTTAAAGACAACAAAGTCAATGTATTGGAGTGACCATCACAAAGCCCTGACCTCAATTCTATAGAAAATGTGTGGGCAGAACTGAAAAAGCGTGTGCGAGCAAGGAGGCCTACAAACCTGACTCAGTTACACCAGCTCTTTCAGGAGGAATGGGCCAAAATTAACCCAACTTATTGTGGGAAGCTTGTGGACGCCTACCCGAAACGTTTGACCCAAGTTAAACAATTTAAAGGCAATGCTACCAAATACTAATTGAGTGTATGTCAACTTCTGACCCACAGGGAATGTGATGAAAGAAATAAAAGCTGAAATAAATAATTCTCTCTACTATTATTCTGATGTTTCACATTCTTAAAATAAAGTGGTGATCCTAACTGACCTAAGCCAAGGAATTTTTACTAGGATTAAATGTCAGGAATTGTGAAAAACTGAGTTTAAATGTATTTGGCTAAGGTGTATGGAAACTTCCGACTTCAACTGTATCTGTCCAGTGTGGCCTTGGTGTTGTGGTGGTGTGGATGCTAGGAGGACAGGACTCTATCAGTGGGATGATCTGCCATGTGTATGTATGAGCTCACCTCTCCCTGCCTCCACTCCCCAGTGGGACCAAGTGTGCGGGGAGGAGGAGGGGAAGGAGGAATGGGGAGCATGGAGAGGAGGGGGCTGTTGTGTGAGAGAGGCACAGCTGGGAAATTAGAAATGCCCCCCCCACACACACCTTAACTCACACATACGATACACGCACACAAACATACACATTCCTGATCCCCATCTCTTTATCCTCCCCTCAGGAAGAAGAAGGGAGAGGGGGATGAAGGGAAGGGAGGGAGAAGGGACAGATACGGGCATTAAAATTCATGGCTTTTTTTTTTTTCCTGCTGAAAATCAATAGTGTTTACTATGAATGAGAGGAACAGTGGACAACAGCAGTGCCCGGGGTAGAGGGAGGGAGAGGGAAAATGAGGAGGAGGAAGGGGGGATAGAGGGAGAGGAAGGGAGGAGGAGGGGTGACTTTATTACTATAAGCAGAGTCACCAAGGGCCAAGGTTAAAGACCGGTGTGCGCAGGGAGAGGGAGAGATAGAGGGATAGAGAGAGAGAGAGAGAGAGAGAGAGAGAGGGAGAGAGGGAGAGAGAGAAAGGCATTGACTATAAATATGGATACAGAGAGAGAGATACTCTAATACATATTTACAGTGTTCTCTCACTAACTCACTCATGCAAAAATATGTCACACAATACTAAAGTGACTTCTGATTCAGTCGGTCTCCCACTTTCTTTTCAACGTTTTCTCTCCCTCTTGAATGCTTCTTCTCTCCTATTTTTTAGCCTGCATCTTTCTCAAATCAAATCAAATTGTATTTGTCACATGTGCCGAATATAACGGGTGTAGACTTTACCCTGAAATGCTTGCTTACGAGCTCTTCCCACTGATGGCGAACAGGGAAACTGGACATGTTTTGCTGAATGATAGATTTGTGTTGGGTGGTTGCACATTGTGGATGGTGGGGGAATGTTTTGTGTTGTGCTGGGTAGGTGCTCTGCACGGGGATAGGGTGTGCGTGCATGCATGAGTGTGATGAAATAACGTTGAGTAAATTCATGCATTATGGAGGGAGCAGGCGGGTGACAGAGAGCGGCTGAATGTGAATGGCTGCCTGCCATGCACTAAGAGTTCAGGGCCAATCTCACCGTGCTGCTCCGACATTACCATAGATCTACATTACCACAGATCTACATTACCATAGATCTACATTACCATAGATCTACATTACCAGTCTCACCCTGAAAGGCTATATATGTATTATTCAGCATTTGATATTGATCAGATATTATATTATGCATACCAAATATATATTGCATATATATACAGTAGGCAGGCTATTTGATAGGTACAGTATATGATGGAGCTTTGATAGTGTGTTGCTTTGTTTTGAAGGTGGAGGGAGTTGGAGTTTTAGAGAGTTGGAGACTTCATAAGTGTGGGTACAGATATGGGTGAAAAGAGTTGTGTATGTCTACGTCTGAACTGGCAGGGTGAACTGAAGTTTACTCAGGTCACAAAGGCACACAGTACTTGTCTGTGTGCATGACTGGATGTCAGCAGCTCTGTGTGTGTGTGTGTGTGTGTGTTTGGCCTCGCTCCAGTGCATCAATAAACCAGAGCGTAGTTTGAGAGCCAGTGAGTGATGTTTAACTACCGTTCCTCAAGGAACCTCGCAGCACTTTCAGGCGCCACAAGAGGGCCACAGGCCAGGGGGATCTGGGGAGACAGTGACCAGTACAGGGGAGGGAGGGCCAGCACTCAGGAGAGACCAGTATTTGGGTTCATAGAGGTATACAGGTATGCTTTATTTCCCCTCTCCTCTCCCACTTTCTCTGTTCTCTCTTTCTTCTTTATTCATGTATCCTCTATTCATATGCCAACTTTCCATTTCCATCTTTCTTCCGCTCGAATTTTTCACCTCCCCTTTTTTCTTTGCCCCCTCCACTTCTTACTAATGTATCCTAATCTCTCTCTCTCTCTCTCTCTCTCTCTCTCTCTCTCTCTCTCTCTCTCTCTCTCTCTCTCTCTCTCTCTCTCTCTCTCAGTAGTCTGTTCCCTTAGCGACCGTTTCCAAGGTGCCCATTCCCAAAGGCTGTGGGAGGGGTTCTGTGATGTCAGGCATGCATAACTATACACCTGTAATCCCTGCAGCTCTCTCTCCTCCTTTCTCTCTATTCTACCATTCTTCTTTCTTTCTTTCTTTCTTTCTTTCTTTCTTTCTTTCTTTCTTTCTTTCTTTCTTTCTTTCTTTCTTTCTTTCTTTCTTTCTTTCTTTCTTTCTTTCTTTCTTTCTTTCTTTCTTTCTTTCTTTCTTTCTTTCTTTCTTTCTTACAGTATTATTATTTACCACTACTTCAATCTACCCTTTTTGAACTGTCTTGACAGAATGGAATTAAATTGCCAGTAGGAAAATCCCTCCAATGTGTCTGAAAATACAATGTTGCTTTATTGTTACAACCAGACTTGTAATGTTTTTACAATATCTTTTCAATAGCTATTGGGAGGGAGGACAGTTGAAATGGCTTCTATTCACAATGTACAGAACCCCTACATCTGCACCATGTTTAAAAGGTCATTTGTCAAACCTGACATTTTGTGCCCTTACCTAAAGGTCGGCTCAATAATCCTTCTCGCTTTCTGACCCATTGTTTTATCTATGTGTGTTTTTGTGTTTTAGTATAAAGTTGGCTGATAACTTTTTTTCAGTAGTAAGTGATCTGGCAAAAGCACTCTTCTCCAACCTCAGTCAGTGTATCACTTAAAAATGTTGAAGGACAGATGCCTCATCCAAACCAAGCCCGTTGCATTTCAACTTGCATGTCTGTGTGCGTGTGTGTTGGTGAGCATACTTCTGACGCCATGCCGAGGGTCGGGGGTTGCCTGGGTGATGGGGTCGGCGTCTGTAGAAATGTGAGGGTTAACAGGAAGTGTGTGCATGTGTGTAGTAGGAAGATGTGTGTGGTAGGAGGAGGTTTTCACTCAGTGTTTGTTGTCGCCCCTCTGTTCTCCTTTTGTTCCTCTGACATTCCTCCATTTTGTTTTTTGTGTCACGGAGGATTGAACCAAAAGAGGCCCCACAGCAACACCCCCACTTCCACACCCCCTGTCATGTTCAAATCTCTCTCTCTTCCCTCTCCTCTCCTCTCTCTCTCTCTCTCTCTCTCTCGCTCTGTCATACTTTCTCTCAGGGAAGGTGACCAAAAGCTTGCTCAATTAACTTAGAGGGACATTTTTGTAGCCTTGACTTTCTGAACCCCCCCTCTCTGTCTCTATTGATCTAGTCATAGTTTTCTCAGACTCTCTCAGTACTGGCCCCGCTCTAATCAATACAGATAATTGTCTGCTCTCTCTCTCTCTCGATGCCAAACATAGACCGCTCCCTCCTCCTCTCTCTCTCTCTTTTTTATCAATGAACCCTGGTCTTCCCTCGTTCCCACCCCCCCAGTCGGGGATTCCCTCCCCTAATAACAGGAGATAACCTGCTTTCTTAACTGATTTTCACCACCCTCCCTCCCTCCCTCTCCCTCTTTCATCGATTACCGTGAGAGTTTGCCCTGCCCGCCCCGGGCCTGCCCTACAGATGTTAACACACTATACGGTGGTGTTGTGGTTTTAGTTCTGTTCGATCCATTTCCACCGCGCCTGTGTGGGTGGGGGTTGTTCACCATGGTTCTCTGGTGGGTCTCAGTCAGGAATCCACTTTATACACAACAGGAAGACCAGTGACCCCTGTAACAACCACACAATCTGCAAAGTTCTACCCAGGCCTACCCAGGCCTATTGATGATGATAGTCACCTAGGAGAGATCTTATTCAGTAGCTTCATGCACTCAGGCCATACCATAGAGCCGGGTTGTCAAACTCATTTTGCCCGGGGGTCGTATCGTTCTTCAACGAGGTCCGGGGCGGCCGCACTGAACATTTGTTATATATCCTGGCAGTCAAAATGTGTCAAATATTTTCCTCTATCCATAGTTTTTTACTCCCTTACTGCCTAGCTTCCATTTAGGTGATTATTAGTGAGCTGGACACAGTCAAGTGTGAATGTAGGTCCATTATCATTTCTACACAGTTTCCATTTGGTTTTAGTCATTTAAAATTATATTGAGTTCTTAAAAAAACATAATACTCAAACCACCCACGGGCCAGATTGGACCCCTCGGGCCAGTATGTTTGACACACCCTGCCTTAGAGGTTCCCATGGCCAGAGTTTGGTGCTATAATAATAACATTACTATAATGCTATAACATTGGATTGTCCTTTGTAGCGGTCTTCTGGTGCCAACACAGAACCCCTTTAAAAATCTAACTCTCAAACCAACATTTAAATTTCAGCTTCAGGAATTTGACTTTCAAAATGTTGCCTTCCCAACCAGTGAATTTATCTTGACTTGAGCACATGCAGGGAAGTCACTACTAACTGATTAATCATTCACAGATACAAGTGAAAAAGAGTTGGACTTGGTGCTGCATATATTCTCACCCCCCCACACACACAGAATAGACTAGTGTATGTTCAATAAAACATCCAGTCACCAGACAGACACCAGAGAAGGGCTGTATTAGGTCTAGGTCTACATGTGTGAATGTATTCATGTCAGTAGCAGACATCTACTCCCCTAGTGTGTGTGTGCTTGTGTGTGTGTGTGTGGATACTCTTATCACTGAACACAAAGACATACATCCACCACACAGCTAGGACTTAATATAAAACCTGGAGGAAATCTAGGCTTACTGTTTATTCAAATAGCACATATATCTTTTCATATTTTCCACACAGAGATTGCTCAGGTGATAGTGTGTGTTGGTCATGTCAACCAAGCAGCAAGTGTGATGATGAATTTGAACTGGATGAAAACACTGCAGACTTCTTCACATTGTAAAACTAAAAACAGTTATATTGTGAGAATAGTGAATAGAAAGCGGTAGCTAGCTAAGTTGATTGACAGTGATTATACTGTACCATTTCAAACAGTTCCATTAAGTCTGGAGGCTAGGCTCAGGTTTACATATGTGTGTGTGATCAGTCAGCCTAAGTAGGGCTTAGAGAGAGCCAGCAGGACAGGAGAGGTGAGGAGCATCGCTCTGGGGGGAGACAACAGAGGACTCTCCCCCCCGGGGAATAGTGGACCCTCACCCCCTCACCCTCCAGCCCTCTGGTCATGGACTTGAACCCGTGTCCCTAAAGGCAATCTGTTCCGCTCCTTAGTGACATGTGAAGCGCCACGCATGTCCTTAATGGATAAACAGACTGGAGCTGTTCCTCTGTTTGACAGGTTGGTTCTGACCGGTTGGTTCTGACCGGTTGGTTCTGACCAGTTGGTTCTGACCGGTTGGTTCTGACCAGTTGGTTCTGACCAGTTGGTTCTGACCGGTTGGTTGGTTCTTTCCATACGGAGGAAAGAAAATAGGGATTTGGAATCTGTTGGTTTATATAATCGTATTCTGGAGTTGAATTGTAGAAGGATACTGCATGAAAATGAATAAAGCATCTACATGGGCTTTAGAGAAACATACCGCACCCAGGGTCATTATGTAGTTTCTGTGTGTGTGTGTGTGTGTGTGTGTGTGTGTGTGTGTGTGTGTGTGTGTGTGTGTGTGTGTGTGTGTGTGTGTGTGTCTGTGTGTTTTTTGCTGTGTGTCTGTGTGTGCGTGTGTGTGTGAATTATGCATGTTAGGGCCTGCTCATTCTTCACGTTTGAAATAAATAATTCTCACCTGCCTCAGAGAGAAATAAAGGTATTGAAGGAGTATGGAAACATGGAGAGGAGAGGAGAGGAGGAGGCAAGGACCATTATATAAAAAGATTGAGGAGAGGAGGAAGGGATGGGTGGGTGATATATTCTCCTGTCTTTTTAAAAAATATTTATGCATCTTTCTTTTGGTTGTTTGTGTTTGTGGAGGATGACTTATCAGATTGAAGCCCATTCAGGCCTTCAGTCAGCCAGGGAAGCAGGCAGACGCCTTTCTCTCCTACCCTTTGGAGAATAGGAGCCTTGAATTTGAATTTCAGAGTCAGGGAGCGAGAGAGAGGGAGGAGGGGGTTGAGGTGGGATTTGAAGCAGGCGTCGTTGAGAAAGGGCCAGAAGTGTGCGTCCCTCCCCCTCCCCCCTACTAGGGGCCCCGATCGATACCAACTCAGAGCAATAAAGCTTTCCCCCTGTCATCTCAGCAGAATACAAAGCAGAATGGAGAGAGAGGGAGAGAGAGAGAGGGAGTGAGCGAAAGAGGGAGTGAGGGAGGGAGAGAGAGAGGGGTGAAAAGCTGTTCCGCTAGCCAGACCAATTTCCTACCCCCCTCAACCCACAACCACCACTCCCGCTCTCCTTCGTTCAATCGCTCTTTCTCTCCTCTCCCAAATGCACACCATGTCCCTGTGCTCAGACTGTAGAAGGCTGATATCGCTCCATTATAACTAGAACAGAATATATCAAGACTACAATGAGACACATTATTCCTCTGATTATCACAGGGAGAGATGGAGAGATGGAGGGAAAGGAGAGGTAAAACATCCAGAGAATTGGATGGATGAATGGTGAGTAAAGAACATGATAGTGGTAGGATAAAGGGAGGGAGAAAAGATGGGACAGAAGGTAAAGGAAGAGGGGGGAATAGGGGATGGGGATACATGAGGAAGGATTACACTGAGAGAAAGATGGATGTACTGATAGAGGTAGAGGGGAAAGAGGAATATTGATGAGGAAAAGCAGAATAGAGAGAGGAAGACGGAAAAGGTGAGAGAAAGACAGAGAAAGCACAAAGCATAGAGCGCTAGGCAGAAAGAGAGGGAGAGAGGGGCGGGGGGGTCAAACAGCAATCCCTTGAATTGAGAGCCAATTACAGTAATTGTAATTTAGATTCAAAGCAGACAGCTACAGCAGTGACACACACACACACACACACACTACACATAATGTGTAGACACTTAGGCAGACAGACAAAAGACAGGTAGAATGCGTTCTGTTTCCGTATACCTCCGTTGTGTGGATGCTTGTGTGTGAGAGAGGGTCGAGGTGTAAGTGTATTGTTTGTATACCTGTGAATGTGTGTGTGTGTGGCTGTGTTTTCAGTGCGGCACATTCTCTCTCTATTCTTCTCCATTAAATGGCAGCACAGGAGTCAGCCGCCAATCAGCCCTTGTGCTGCAGACAATTTAATAACATTTCTCTATGCTGACCCCTACAACGCTACTGCGTGTGTGTGTGTGTTTCACCTCAATCCGGCACTCAACGCCCCTCTCTCGCACCCTCTACCTTTCCCTCTTTATTTTCCCCTCTGTCTCATTCTCTCCTTTATTGGAAGAATATAGTGTAAATCCTTCATCTCTCATGTTTCTCTACCTTTATTGTCCCCTCTCTCCATCTCCTCCTCTCTGTCTCGCTGCACCCGTTCACCGGGATACCTGCTCTTCTTTCTGTCCTCTTCTCTTTCAGCCCTCTTTTCTGCTAGAACTCACCACTCAATCTATATGTTCTTACATCCCTCTACCATCCTCCCTTCTTCTCTGCTTCCTGTTTGTTTTCGTCTTCCTTTTTCTAGACCATTTTCTTTACCTCATTTATTTTCCTCCTCTCTCTCTTCTCTTCTCTCTCTTCTCTCTCTCTCTCTCTCTCTGTCTGTCTCTCTCTCTCTCTCTCTCTCTCCCTCCTTCCTGCATTTTTCTTTACTGTTATAGCCTCATTTTGCCAACTCTCTCTTTCATCATCTCTCTCTAAATCTCTCTCCCTCTTTCTTTCTCTCTCTCTCTCTCCCTCATCCCGCTCTCCCACCCTCCGCCCTGTGCGTTCCCTGGGGAGGTCAGTAATAATGGTAGTGATGGAGTGAGAGAGGGAGGTGCGATTATTGTCTTGTCGGGAGTCAGACGAATCGATCGGCCCAGAAATATGAGGCGCGAGAAAGAGCCGCTGTGTCAGATACAATAACCACCAGCTCCCGGGGGCTTAGACACACACACACACACGTTCACTGACGCAAACACACACATTTCATACACTGACCAAACACACACATTCATTTATACAGACAAAAACACATGCATACACATAAACACATACACACCGACATCCTCTCTCTTTCATTAACACACAAATGTATATATACTCGTTTCTCTCTGAGAACTGACAGGCAGGCAGACAGGATGATCATTCATATGGCTTGATATCAGATATACAGTGACACTTCTTTATTCATAAGTTTTCCTCCACACATGTAGACAAGGACATGATGATAAAATCTCTCACACACTGCTCACACACGCATGTATAAACAGAAGTAAACACACGGGCGTGCACACATACACACCGAGACCTTTCGCTGCTGTTGCCTGGCAACGTGTGTCCAATCAAGGTGCAGAGCAGTGTCCAGTGATGTCAGACCTGCTGCTGACCAGCAGAGAGAGAGAGGGAGAGAGAGGTTGTTAGTGTATGTAGTGTAGATGTGGATGCATAGTGTGGGAAATAGAAAGTTTGAATTTAAAGGAGATTGAAGCTGGTTGGAAAAAAAAGTGGTGTGATGAGAGGAAGAGAGAGAGGAAGAGAGAGAGGGAGATAGAGGTGGGCCTGGTGAAAGAGGAGGAGGATGGAGAGGAAGAGAGAGGTAGAGGTGGGCCTGGTGAAGGTGAAAGAGGAGGAGGATGGAGAGGAAGAGAGAGGTAGAGGTGGGCCTGGTGAAGGTGAAAGAGGAGGAGGATGGAGAGGAAGAGAGAGGTAGAGGTGGGCCTGGTGAAGGTGAAAGAGGAGGAGGATGGAGAGGAAGAGAGAGGTAGAGGTGGGCCTGGTGAAGTTGAAAGAGGAGGATGGAGAGGAAGAGAGAGGTAGAGGTGGGCCTGGTGACGGTGAAAGAGGAGGAGGACAGAGAGAATGACAGAGAAAGATACTGCACCATCATTTACATTCTTACATGTTAATTAATACAGATGATTTACTATCCAACTGACCATGATATCTCCTCATCCTATAGCCAAGTAATGATAACACTTTCTCTTTCAGTCTACCATTACAGTGATGCTCTGACAGAGTTATGTCTGTCTAAACTAGCTGGACTGTGTGTGTTATTATCTGAGTCTTGGTAGAGACAGATGTTATCTTGTTTTCACCCCCGCTGGTTTCCATACACCCCCTAAACCTCTTACACTCCTACCAGTACAGTTTATAATCCTGGAGCTCCACACGCACACACACACACACGCATACACACACACACACACGCACACGCACACACACACACACAGTGGTGAGACAAACACACATTGTTGGTCCAACACCAGGGTAAAGATGAGGGATGTGTGTATCTGCTCTGGGCTCCCCCTGTGGTGGCTGTACAATAGAGCTCCAGAGAGATGTTGAATGGTCCCTGTACTGACCCATTCTGGACACCTCTCCTTCCCTCTCTCTTTATCGCTTTTCCTCTCTCCCCCTCCCTCCCTCCCTCCCTCCCTCCCTCCCTCTCTCTCTCAGTGACAGCAGAGTGATTGATGTTACTCAGAAGGCCCCAGCCTCCCCATCCTCCTCCCTGGGGTCCCACTATCAGATTGTGTCTGTCTGATTTTGTTTTTATTTCTGTGTATGTGTTTTTATACCGTATTAAAATATATATAGTTAAATCGATACAATTTCATGAATAACTGAGTTATTATTAATCAAATACAGCAGTGTGTTGCTGAAATTCCATGAAAGGATCATTTCTTTATTTGCTGTTGTATGTCACTGTATTGGTTCCGAATCATTATGTTATTATATAACATCTGTGATATTGTGTCACCCAAATAAGGGCGTCTTACCCCAGCATCCTCAGATTAGCCAGAAGGGAGTGTCGCTGGGTCTGGTTGTCATGGTAACCAAGGCTTAGACCTCCTCAAAGGCAGGAAGGACCCCCTTATCCCTGAACATGACACACACACACACACACACACACACAGGGGAGAGGAGGGATAGTGGTAGTAGGGCCACGGCCAAATCCAGTCTGCCCAGACGACCTCTGACCCATAGAGACCCTCACGCAGTCTGTCACTGTCTCTGGACAACCATGACTGCTGGGGTCACCACCTTTTACCACACATACACATACACACACGCAAACTTGAGAGCTCTCCATCGATAGTTTTTGAATTAGTGAAGAATGAGAGAGAGAGGAGAGAGAGAGAGGGAGAGAGAACGAAAGAAAGGGAGAGGAAGAGGGGGGAGGAGGGGGGCACAGTTCTCTCTTCTTGGCCTTGGATGGATGCTACCTGCATCTGTAAGTGGAATTGATTGTCAATACTGCCCCCATGTGGCTGAATCATGCTACTTCAGAGAAACCCATATTTCCGCTGTAGTAGTGAACTCAAACTGGTTGGTCAGCGGTAGTGCTGCACTTACTCAATTTTTCCTCTGTTGGAGGAGTGGGGCTGAGTGGTGAGAGAGGTTGTGGTTTGTGGGGATGTTGTGATGGCTCACATCTCCCACCTCATGTGACAGCGAGACCTATAACAGAGACACAATCTGAGTAGGTAGAACCGACAAATATAATGAAAACTGTTGAGCATGTAGATGACATATTTGGTAACACTTGACTTAAAGTCTACAGCAGGTATAATGCTATATCACTTGTTATAAGCATGTATGAGCCTTTGTAATGTATTATTGTATGGTATATGATGTGTTACGTCTCTAACTGGCCAGGTAGTGCACTGCAAAACATTTAGATCTCACCTAGATATCTCTTAGAATGCATTGACTTGACGTCTTACCAAGGTAAATTATCTTAGGGCACAGGCAGATAATTTGGCTGATTTTAACATAAAAAAGGCTTGATCCAAGTGGGGTAAGATACATTATCTTATTTCAAGATATTTGATCTTAATAAGACATCTTACCAAGACAAATTATCTTAGTGTACTGACATTTTGCTTACTTTAACCTACAAAAGGCTTGACACAAGTCAGACTCAGAATATCTTAAAACAAGACAAATGATCTTGATGCATTTCCTGGGTAAGCAGAATCAACTTGAAACAAGTAAATGCCTTTTCTGGGTGAGCGAGATCAACTCAAAACAAGTAATTTTCACTTAATTATCTCAATACAATACAAAAAATCTAGGTAGAATTGAAATGTTTTGCAGTGTGACTGCGGTAGTGTCAGCCGTAGGGTTGTTTTTCTCTGAGCTGTGAGTGACAGTTTCCAGCTACACTGTTACTTTCCACTTATGTCTTCCCCCTCTTCTTTCTCCTCCTCTATTTCTTAGATCTCATTCTCTCCCACTCTTTAACCTCACGTGTCCCCCTTTCTCTTTCTTTCTGACCCCACTTCCTACTCTTTTTTTGTTTACTTCCTCTTCTCTCTCTCTCTCTCTCTCTCTCTCTCTTTCTGTCAGGATGTGGGGAGGGGGTGGGGCATGTGTGGGGGCGTGGACAACAATGATTTTTATCACTCCTCTGTTGGGTCGAGTGAGTGAGTGAGTGAGTGAGTGAGTGAGAGAGAGAGAGAGAGAGAGAGAGTGTGTGTGAGAAAGAAAGAAGAGGCCACACACACTCAGACATTTGACCAGGACAGTAGCTCTAGCAGTGATGGACTTCTGCAGTATGTGGTTGCCAGGTGAGTGTCTGTGCCTCTCTCTGCCTTCATTAGCACAGCCCAATTAAGCTCGCCGTGTGTGTGTTTCTGTGTGTGTGTGTGTGCATCTGTCTGTCTGTGTGTGTGTGTGTGTGTCTGGGCTGAGCCAGTTGATTAGCACCGCTGGGTCTAACGAGCATGGCTAATTAGAGCACATCAAAAAGAGGGAGCTGGATGGAGGGAGGTGAGGAGAGGATGGATGGAGGAGAAGATGGAGGGAGGAGAGGATGGAGGTGTGGATGTCTGTCGTAGGCAGAGAGAAAGGTCAGACATGTCTCTCTAGGGTGGACAGGGATGCAGTGTGTGTGTGTGTGGGTGTGTTTTCTGTACAAGTATTTGCTATCTCTTATCCATCCCTTGTCATTACAACTGTTTAAACAGAGAACCTAAAGGTACACTTGAGTTATGTGTCCTACATAACAGCATTAGAAGTGGTCTTCAGCTACATATAGATGGTAATGTTTTAATGTCAAATGACGACGTGATAGAAATCGTTTCTCAAAAATACATTCACAGGAAGTGATTCATCAATAACAGAAAAATCTATCAACCAATGTCAATAGTATTACTGAATGTCATGAATAACCAGGTGTAGATAACATCACAGAGTGTGCGTGCATATTCATTTGATGGGAATGATTCATGTGATGAAGCATCTTGTGTCACTTCTCACATCGACGTGGACATTGATGAATAGGGCTTTTTAAAATCAACCCCCCTGTACATTCCTGTGACCATGGTGACGGGATGACACATCATATTATGGGGTCCATGTAGTAAAGAACGATGTTACTCAGGTGAACTACAGTGTCTCATCTAGGCTTTGAATTACACACAGACAACAAGGTTCATTGTCAGTATTCATTGTGAATATGCCAGTCATAATGTTAGGGTTTCAGTGTGCCGTTTGTTAACTGCACAGGATTATCACACCTGCCAGAGTGTCCAATGACTGTACAGTGTTTTCATTGAATGATTACATAGCAATAGTGAAATATGAATGGAAAGTTTAAAAGTTTCATCAGGAGACTTCATTTCCCAGACCCCCCCTTGGCGCCAGAGTGATCTCCTTAAGCAGGAAATTAAGGTTCAGTTGATGTCAGTTTCACCCAGAATACCCCTGGGAGAACACACCATAGAAACAGAACACATAGAACATGTCATGAAAAGGCATATCATGCTGTGCACTATGCAACCGTATACAGCAGTATACTTTACAGTTTGAGAGACTATCCTATCTTGACATCCATTTCTATTGCACATACATACATCTATTGGTTGAGTGGTGGTAAGGCTTCTGAGAATAGCTTCTCTGCTTCCAACTGCAGCAAGAGGAGAGACTATAAAGGCTGACACGTATCAGTAGTAATGTGTTTTACAGTAGGGCAATTAATATGGCGGTTTGACGTAATCAGAGAGAATGTTGCCAGTGGTGCGATAGTACCATAATATGGGCCTACTGAGCCGTTCCTTATGTATCAGAGTGAAGGTAACCATGTATCAGATGGATCTAAACCACCACCAGAAAGCTTCAGCTACTACAGTTTTGCCACTGTCACACGATAGGTGCACATGTTAGTATTATTACAGCAACTATAGTATGACGTGTGTGTGTGTGTGTGTGTGTGTGTGTGTGTGTGTGTGCGTGCGTGTGTGTGCGTGCGTGTGCGTGTGTGTGTGTGCGTGTGCGTGCGTGTGCGTGCGTGCATGTGTGTGTGCTAGTAGGGCGGCAGGTAGCCTAGCGGTTAAGAGCGTTGGGCCAGTAACCGAAAGGTTGCTGGTTCGAATCCGCGAGCCGACTAGGTGAAAAATCTGCCCTTGAGCAAGGCACTTAACCCTAATTGCTCCTGTAAGTCGCTCTGGATAAGAGCGTCTGCTAAATGACTCGTCTGTATGTCCCAATGTGTTGTGCGACAGTGCGTGTCAGTGTGTATGAGAAAGCAGTAGTAATATTAATAGTTACACTGACAGTAAGTGTTGGGTTTAGCACTCTGTGTTCAAGTTGGTGTGAGCTAGGGGAAGTAGAGGGGTGGAAGTGAGAGAGACATACAACACACCATGATGCACTAGCTTTACCCCAGGCTACTGTATATACACTACTAACCTCATATACTACCCTCACTACATACAGTGCCTTGCAAAAGTATTCATCCCCCTTGGCGTTTTTCCTATTTTGTTGCATTACAACCTGTAATCTAAATGGATTTTTATTTGGAGTTCATGTAATGGACATACACAAAATATTCCAAATTGGTGAAGTGAAATGAAAAAAATAACTTATTTCAAAAAATTCTAAAAAATTAATAACGGAAAAGTGGTGCGTGTATTCACCCCCTTTGTTATGAAGCCCCTAAATAAGATCTGGTACAACCAATTACCTTCAGAAGTCACATAATTAGTTAAATAAAGTCCACCTGTGTGCAATCTAAGTGCCACATGATCTCAGCATATATACACCTGTTCTGAGAGGCCCCAGAGTCTGCAACACCACTAAACAAAGGGGCACCACCAAGCAAACGGCACCATGAAGACCAAGGAGCTCTCCAAACAGGTCAGGGACAAAGTTGTGGAGAAGTACAGATCAGGGTTTGGTTATAAAAAAACATCCGAAACTTTGAACATCCCACGGGGCACCATTAAATCCATTATTAAAAAATGGCACCACAACAAACCTGCCAAGAGAGGGCCGCCCACCAAAACTCACGTACCAGGCATGGAGGGCATTAATCAGAGAGGCAACAAAGAGACCAAAGATAACCCTGAAGGAGCTGCAAAGCTCCACAGCGGAGATTGGAGTATCTGTGCATAGGA
Source organism: Coregonus clupeaformis (assembly GCF_020615455.1). Classification (NCBI taxonomy): domain Eukaryota; kingdom Metazoa; phylum Chordata; class Actinopteri; order Salmoniformes; family Salmonidae; genus Coregonus; species Coregonus clupeaformis. The sequence continues at coordinate 226,157 of NW_025534186.1, read as the reverse complement.
CCACTTTAAGCCGTACACTTCACAGAGCTGGGCTTTACAGAAGAGTGGCCAGGAAAAAGCCATTGCTTAAAGAAAATAAATAAGCAAACGCATTTGGTGTTCACCAAAAGGCATGTGGGAGACTCCCCAAACATATGGAAGAAGGTACTCTGGTCAGATGAGACTAAAATTGAGCTTCTTGGCCATCAAGGAAAACGCTATGTCTGGCGCAAACCCAACACCTCTCATCACCCCGAGAACACCATCCCCACAGTGAAGCATGGTGGTGGCAGCATCATGCTGTGGGTATGGTTTTCATCGGCAGGGACTGGGAAACTGGTCAGAATTGAAGGAATGATGGATGGCGCTAAATACAGGGAAATTCTTGAGGGAAACCTGTTTGTCTTCCAGAGATTTGAGACTGGGACGGAGGTTCACCTTCCAGCAGGACAATGACCCTAAGCATACTGCTAAGGCAACATTCGAGTGGTTTAAGGGGAACCATTTAAATGTCTTGGAATGGCCTAGTCAAAGCCCAGACCTCAATCCAATTGAGAATCTGTGGTATGACTTAAATATTGCTGTACACCAGTAGAACCCATCCAACTTGAAGGAGCTGGAGCAGTTTTGCCTTGAAGAATGTGGAGGGGTGAATAGTTATGCACACTCAAGTTTTATGTTTTTTTGTCTTATTTCTTGTTTGTTTCACAATACAACATATTTTGTATCTTCAAAGTGGTAGGAATGTTGTGTAAATCCAATTATACAAACCCCCCAAAAATCCATTTTAATTCCAGGTTGTAAGGCAACAAAATAGGAAAAATGCCAAGGGGGGTGTATACTTTCGCAAGCCACTACATATCACTAACACTGTTTTCCCACATTACACTACATACTGTATCACTAACACTGTCTTCCCACATTACACTACATATCACTAACACTGTCTTCCCACATTACACTACATATCACTAACACTGTCTTCCCACATTACACTACATACTGTATCACTAACACTGTCTTCCCACATTACACTACATACTGTATCACTAACACTGTCTTCCCACATTACACTACATACTGTATCACTAACACTGTCTTCCCACATTACACTACATATCACTAACACTGTCTTCCCACATTACACTACATACTGTATCACTAACACTGTCTTCCCACATTACACTACATATCACTAACACTGTCTTCCCACATTACACTACATATCACTAACACTGTCTTCCCACATTACACTACATATCACTAACACTGTCTTCCCACATTACACTATATACTGTATCACTAACACTGTCTTCCCACATTACACTACATATCACTATCACTGTCTTCCCACATTACACTATATACTGTATCACTAACACTGTCTTCCCACATTGCACTACATATCACTAACACTGTCTTCCCACATTACACTATATACTGTATCACTAACACCGTCTTCCCACATTACATTACATATCACTAACACTGTCTTCCCACATTACACTATATACTGTATCACTAACACCGTCTTCCCACATTACAGTACATATCACTGTCTTCCCACATTACACTACATATCACTAACACTGTCTTCCCACATTACACTATATACTGTATCACTAACACCGTCTTCCCACATTACACTACATATCACTAACACTGTCTTCCCACATTACACTACATATCACTAACACTGTCTTCCCACATTACACTACATATCACTAACACTGTCTTCCCACACTACACTACATAATGTATCACTAACACGGTCATCTCACAAACAGACCTGAAACTCTTTGAGGTGTGCTCGATTTAGCTTGTAGTTTGCACTTTTGTGACTACTCCATTGGTTCCGTTGTGGATTCATTGAATTGCTTCCTCATATCTGAGTTGTTCGGACTAAATTAAGATGTGGAGAAAGTCCATCTATTTTAGACCCTGTGTCTGCAGAAAAAAAAACTCCTGACTGTCACAAGTACTGTACTGCCCCTGCCTTCCTCTGTTCTGTGTTAACCAGCCTGGATATAGCTAGTTCAGACATCTGGGCCTCAATGGCCTTACCACTATTGGTTTTCATTGGTTTGGTTTAACTGATTCAGATCTGTGTTTCCAGGCAACTGGACTCTCTGGCCAATCAACAACATTAGTCAATCATTTAACTACTGGGGAGAAAGAAAACCCAGCAGCTCTACAGACATTGAGGCCTGGTATTGAATAGCCCTGTTGCTAAATAACCTCATCCATAGTAATTGTTGGTAAATGTGTTCAGTGTCTCACTACTGCCCCCTATTGGTTGGTAAGTGGTCCTCATCAGAGTATGTGAGCTGAGCGGTCGGAAATCCTGCTCATAGCTCATGGAGCAGCGCTCCACTCTGGCCGTCAGTGTCCTTTCCAACCGCTCTGCTAAAAAAACGCTTCTCGCTCACAGGAAAAAAAAACTGCTGCTCCAAATTCACTCCATTCATTAAAATCCCAATTTAACCAACACCCATCTATTTTTGTGACTACCTGGACCTACCAAACCAAATGATTTTAATGAAAATTATATTAATAAACATGAAAAGGTGAATGTGAGAAGCGCTCTTAATTTTAAATTGGCTACATGTCATATTAAACAGCATATAAACACTCTAGATAGGTCAGGAGCCAGACAGGGAGCCTAAGAAGGAATGGAAATTAATTATTTAGGCTATATTACTTACATTATTTCAAGGCTATAGCCTACAAAGAAATACATTGTGAAGCATTTGCGAGAGCGACACTAGGCTGGTAGGGAGTTAGTGACATCAAGCGCACAACATTTAAACAACATTTTGCTGTATTAAATCGTTATAGTCTATAAACTGCGCATTTAGGCTGTGACTAACCTACACATTCAATGGAAAATGCCTTATTAGGCTCAGTCTACAGTGCCTTTGAATTCATTTTTAGAAACACCAGTTTGGCCAGAGTCTGTGGCTTCAGGCTCATGCGATGGTGCCTGGAGAGCAGGCCAGCAGCGGAGAATATCCTCTCAGCGCTTGCAGAGCCACTTGGGATGCTGAACACCCTTTTGGCCAACCCAGGCTGGGTATTGATGCAGAGTTTATTTTCTATAGTTAGGCCTAAAGGTTTTTAGGCAAAATAACCCAATCAAAACGGAAAGCTCCTTAAAAGTTGAAATATGCCAATGATGGCCTATTGTATAGATAATATAACAAAAATAAAGGAAACTTTTAAGAGATCTGATTTTTTGTTTATAAATACTTTGCTACAATGACACACTTAATTAGCTACCCACCTTGTTCCTTTCTTTTAGCATGTGCATGTATTAAGTAAACCAACATGCTTTCAGGATATGTGTCTTTTCAGATTCCACAATGATTCGTTAGTTGTGGATATTATATCACTACACTCCCTCTCTTGCTCTTGGTCCTTATCTTTGTAAGTCACCTTGATTTTGCACCTGTGTGTTTTATCAATTTCTTTATGAGCATATTTAGCGAACTCCATGACAGTAGCTAAAGCAAGGGGCTATAGCAGCAGATAAGTAGCCTACAAATGCATGCTGGGACGGCATGCCCTGAGCTCCTGAAGTGAGCGCTACTGGAGCGAAATTGAAGCGGGTGAGAAGGCCGACGCTCCAGCCTTTGGGAATCTTGCTCCGTGCTCCAGTCAAATTGGGCACGCTCAGCTCCAGCGCCGCTCTGCTCACATACTCTGGCCCTGCTCCATAGCCCAGACGCCAGTACAAGGGAAGTATCTTTAGTGCTATGCCATTACTCATATAGATAATAACCTGTTACGGACATATTAGCCTACTTAGTCTGTTGGTTGTATTGTGTTATTGTGTATTGTCGTTTCACAGTTTAGTTTTGTTATGACAACTGGGTTTTGTCATCTTTGAGAATAAAATTAATGAGCATTTATCTTACTCTAAGCACTCATCCTTTATATTGGAACCGAGAGATGATAGAGAGAACTGGGAGGAAGGGGGAGAGAGAGAGAGGAATGTTTTTAATAATGCAGGTGGCAGATGTAATTAGTTGGTCGTTGGGTGGATTTGCATGTTTTCATAAAAGGGAAGTTGGTGTGAGGGAGGGAGGGAGGGAGTGTCAGCAAACATGACTGTCTGTCTGTAGATATTGTGGCTTCTCACAAAATAAGCGGTAGTTAATACAGTAACTGCCAAATAAAACATCTGTTATGGTAACTTTGTTTAAAAATAACTAACTTAACATAATTCACTTCAATATCAGATTTTATTTACAGTGAATTGTCTACCCCTCACCCCCCTCTCTCTCTCACTCTCTCTCTCTATATCTTTCTACCCACCCCAACCCACTCTCCTATTCCACCCCCTGTTCCTCCTCTCTTTTTCCCTCCATCTCCCCCTCCCCCTCACTCCCCTCGACTCTCAGTCCCAGCCCTGACTGACTGTCTGTACAGTAGAGAGGAGAGGAAGTGTTGTGGTGTAGTATAGTGTGGTGTGGTGTAATGTAGTGATGACTCTACAGTGAGTAACATCAGTATAGAGGTGTCTAGTAAGGCTCTGTTCCCACTCAAACCTCTATAGGGCCTATTGTTAGACCAAACAAACACCTCTGTACATATAGGAAATAATGAATGCAGGCTTCACAGCAAAAAATATCACTGTATATACAAAAGCCAATACTGCGGTGTGACATCATATTTCAGCGCCTGTAACATCAGCCAAAAGCCTTTGCATAATCATCTGCACTCTCTGTCTCTCTCCTTTCTTCCCCTCCTCTCTGTCTCTCTGTCTCTCTGTCTCTGTCTCTCTCTCTCTCTCTCTCTCTCTCTCTCTCTCTCTCTCTCTCTCTCTCTCTCTCTCTCTCTCTCTCTCTCTGTCTCTGTCTCTGTCTCTCTTCCTCTCTTTCTCTGTCTCTCTCTCTTGCTCTCTCTGTCTCTCTCTGTGTGTCTCTCTCTCTCTGTCTCTCTCTCTCTCTCTCTCTCTCTCTCATAGATATCAGGATGTCAAAGCCAGTAGCGGTTGAGAACACAGGGGCTGACTCTCCAATGGAGAGCACAGGTATTTGTCTGTACGTGTTAGCGTGTGTGTGCATACCTGCATGTGTTCGTGTGTGCATATGTGCATGCACGTGTGTGTGTGTGTGTGTGTATGCCTACAGGTGTGCATGTGTGTGTATGAGTAATTTCTAATTGTTCCCCCCCCCCCCACACACACAGATTCAGAGCGGAACGGTCCTGACTCGAATCATCAGGTTTGTGTCTGCTTGGTTCTTCGGTCTCTCACTTCACCTACATTTCAGTACTGATATCACTGGTAATATACCTCTAGGAAACATAACAATCAGTTAGTCATTTTCAATGGTGACCATCATGATCTGAATAACACACACATTAGGTCTGAAAAGTAAAAATGACTGACAACAAGTAGCCTAATACCAAGCCACAAGCATCAATACAGTAGTGCAGTGTGTTTCCCAAATCTGGTCCTGGGGACCCCAAGGGGTGCACATTTCTGTTTTTACCCTAGCAAAATACACCTGATTCCACTTATCAAAGGCTGGATGATGAGTTGCTAAGTGGACTTAGGTGTGTTGGGGTCCCCAGGACCAGGATTGGGAAACAACGCAGTAGTGCATTATTTTTTATTATCATTTATGCTTATCTGTACTGATGGTATTTGTCCTTTTTACAGGTTCAACAGATGAAAATCAGTCCCTTTCCCCTTTCTCCAACCCTCAGCAGCAACAAGGTGTGTGGGTGTGTATGTGGGTGGGTGTGTGTGTGTTTGTGTGTGTTTTGTGGGGCCACACTATAGAGTATTTTGCCACATTTGCATACAGATTGACAGGTATGCAAAACAGTCAGACTAGCCAGTTTGGACATGCCCATTCCAGGAAGAAAGGATGACTATCTCTCTTTTCTAAAGAAAAGGAAGGCACCTTTCTGTTTGGCATGCAGGTTACCACAGCAGACAGAGCAGAACAGTCAGCTAACGCAGACTTTTATCTGTTGGCCCTTCCTTTAACTGTATCCCTCGTTCTCTCTCCTCCTCTCAGAATAAGATGGAAGAGTGTGGTGAGATGTCCCCGGGCCCTCCTCCACACCACAGCCACGCCCCCTCACAGACGCCCCTCCCACACACACAGCTCATGCTGACCGGCTCCCAACTGGCCGGGGTAAGACAAGAGAAGAGGAGGCTTAACAAACACACATTGATGCACACTCACAAAAACACAGACACATCCTTGTGGTCTGGGTTGAGTTCACTGCTTTTTTCCTTCTTCCTTTTCTCTGCTCTTTCCCATACCCTCTGCAACTCTCTGCTCTTTCCACCCCCTCTCCCTCCCTCCCTTTCTTTTTCTCTCTGTCCCTCTCGCTCTCTCTTTCTCTGTGTCTCTCTCTCTCTCTCTCGCTCGGTGTCACTTTCTCAGTTGACCGCTCTCTTGCCAGCTCAGCAGCAGTTGTTACTGCAGCAGGCTCAGGCTCAGCTTCTAGCTGCAGCTGTGCAGCAGTCTGTTCAGCAGTCCAACGCAGCTCACGCAGCTCACGCAGCCCACGCAGCCGCCCAAGCCAATCAGCAAGCTCAGGCAGCCGCAGCAGCCAATCAACAGGCCCAGCAGCAGCAGGCGGGACAGACAGGGCAGCAGGGCCAATCACAGCCCCAGGGACAGGGACAGAGCACACAGCAACAGACAGGTCAACCTGTCCCTGTGCCGCCCACTCATCCCCAGCTCACCCTATCTCAGCCAATCCAGCTCACCGCCCAGGTACTGACAACCCATCACAAGGCCACATCCTGGTTGGGAAGAGGTGGGGAAGGGTCTTGATTCAGGAGCCAGTCTGGGATCCTCAGTTTGTATTGATCTTTTTTTAAATCGCTCGTGTTGCTCTGCTGTTCTTTCAGTCTTTTCTCTTGGCTTCTATATGAAGGGGTTGTTTTCCTTTGTTCTCTGTACATGTGTGTTCTCTCCATCTCTGATCCCTCTGCTCTCTCCTCCTGTCTCCCTGCAGGACATCCAGCAGTTGTTGCAGCTGCAGCAGTTGGTTCTGGTGCCAGGACATCACCTGCAGTCTCCTCAGTTCCTCCTCCCACAGCACCAAGGGCAGCAAGGTGAGCTCCTCGCACTAGCCACTACCACTGGTCCTATTCTATTGGGACAGTGCCCTGAAGATGGGCTGTAGATGTTCCATCTATCAACAAACAGATTTCATTTATTTATAAGTGCCAACTGTTGACAACCATTAACAGGTTCTTCAACTGTCTAGCACTAGAATGCCTAGCATTGGATTCTCTGATTGACCATGGAGCTTTGTGGAATATTACATGTGTTGGTTGATCACATAACTGATCATAGGCCTACTGATTCCCTCTCTTCTTCACTCTCAGGACTGCTATCAACACCAAATCTGATTCAGCTACCTCAGCAAAACAATGGGAGCCTCCTGTCCGCTCCCACCAGGCTGGGGCTCCAAGCACAGGTAGGCCCACTGAGGAAACACCCAGGCTTTGAGAGAGGCTACAGTCTCTGACTCTTTCCAACAAACATCTCGTCTCATCATTCTGTCATATCCAGTAAACGCCTCTCTTCTGCTACATAATTCTCTCTCTCTTTCGCTCTCCCCCTCTCATTCTCTTTCTCCTCCTCCCCCTCTCCCCCTGTAGAGAGACAAGGCAATGGAGGGCAGTGGGGTCATGACCTCTGTGTCCTCTGTGACCTCTCACCCCGAGGAGCCCAGTGACCTGGAGGAACTGGAGGTGTTCGCCCGCACCTTCAAACAGAGACGCATCAAACTGGGCTTTACACAGGTACGCCTTTCTGTGTGTGTGTGTGTGTGTGTTCGTGTGTGCGTGTGTGTGCTAACTCTCTGTTTTACTCCCTCCCTCTCTCTCTCAGGGTGACGTGGGTATGGCCATGGGGAAGCTATATGGGAATGATTTCAGCCAGACTACCATCTCTCGCTTCGAGGCCCTCAACCTGAGCTTTAAGAACATGTGCAAACTCAAACCACTACTGGAGAAGTGGCTCAATGATGCAGGTGAGAGGGGAGGGTGGGGGATGAGAGAGAGGAGAGGGAGGGAGGGGAGTGGAGGGGCGGGGAGAGAGGAGAGGAGAGGGAGGATGGGAGGGGAGGGGAGGGGAGGGGAGGGAATTGGTGAAGGAGAAAGGTGTATGACACTTTGAATCAATCAATAAATCAGTTGATTAATTAACCAATCCCCAAATTGCACTAATCTGTAGAATGAATGTAGCCTTGAGTTAATTAAATTATATCTGTAGAATGAGGATACCAGTTTGTGTGATTTTAAATCAACCCACTAATCAATCTCTCTGTTTGACAGAGACCATGTCCACAGACAGTACTATGCCCAGCCCCAGCTCTCTGTCCTCTTCCTCTATGGGCTTTGAGGGCCTGCCGGGCCGACGCAGGAAGAAGAGAACCAGCATCGAGACTAACGTCCGCGTGGCCCTGGAGAGAGCCTTCATCACGGTGAGAGACATGACATATCACTGACATAAGGCCTTCATAACACTATCATACAGGAGTCATAAATCTTAAGTTGACATAACATCTACATGGCTCGTTTCGTAGTTTTTCCCCTCTGAAGAACACTATATCACTGTGATGTCAGTGAGGTGATATAAGGCTAAGTGTGTATTAGTACTAATGTGTCCATCTCTGTCTCTCCCGTGTGTCAGCAGAACCAGAAGCCTACCTCAGAGGAGATCCTGTGTATCGCGGACCAGCTCAGCATGGAGAAGGAGGTGATCCGCGTGTGGTTCTGCAACCGCCGCCAGAAAGAGAAGCGTATCAACCCCAACAGTGCCACCCCTCCCCTGCCTGGCCAGCCACCCCAAGCCCCACCATCACACAAACCCCCCTGCTACAGCCCACACATGGTATGGCCTGACCTGCACCCAGCCTCTCCCTTCTTACACCCCCCATATAGCCTTACATGGTATGGCCTGAGCCGCATGATCCCTCTCTCCTAACCTTACCCATCACAATTCTCCCCCCTATATGAATGTTGACTCCCGCATGTCAAATAAAATAAAATAAACTGTTATTTGCCACATGCGCCGAATACAACAGGTGTAGACCTTACAGTGAAATGCTTACTTACAAGCCCTTAACCAACAATGCAGTTTTAAGAAAAATAAGTGTTAAGTAAAAAATTAATAAATAAAATAATTAAGGAGCAGCAGTAAAATAAAATAACAGTAGGGAGGCTATATACAGGGGGTACCGGTACAGAGTCAATGTGCGGGGGCACAGGTTAGTCGAGGTAATTGAGGTAAAATGTACATGTGGGTAGAGTTAAAGTGACTATGCAGCTCAGTTGGTAGAGCATGGCGCTTGCAACGCCAGGGTTGTGGGTTCGATTCCCACGGGGGACCAGTATGAAAAAATGTATGCACTCACTAACTGTAAGTCGCTCTGGATAAGAGCGTCTGCTAAATGACTAAATTGTAAAATGTAAAAAATTATAAACAGAGAGTAGCAGCAGCGTAAAAGGGGGGAAGGCAATGCAAATAGTCTGGGTAGCCATGATTAGCTGTTCAGGAGTCTTATGGCTTGGGGGTAGAAGCTGTTAAGAAGCCTTTTGGACCTAGACTTGGCGCTCCGGTACCGCTTGCCGTGCGGTAGCAGAGAGAACAGTCTATGACTAGGGTGGCTGGAGTCTTTGACAATTTTGAGGGCCTTCCTCTGACACTGCAAGGTATAGAGGTCCTGGATGGCAGGAAGCTTGGCCCCAGTGATGTACTGGGCTGTACGCACTATCCTCTGTAGTGCCTTGCGGTCGGAGGCCGAGCAGTTGCCATACCAGGCGGTGATGCAACCAGCCAGGATGCTCTCGATGGTGCAGCTGTATAACCTTTTGAGGATCTGAGGACCCATGCCAAATCTTTCCAGTCTCCTGAGGGGGAATAGGCTTTGTCGTGCACTCTTCACGACTGTCTTGGTGTGTTTGGACCATGATAGTTTGTTGGTGATGTGGACACCAAGGAACTTGAAGCTCCCAACCTGTTCCACTACAGCCCCGTCGATGAGAATGGGGGCGTGCTCAGTCCTTTTTTTTTTTCCTGTAGTCCACGTTGAGGGAGAGGTTGTTATCTTGGCACCACACGGCCAGGTCTCTGACCTCCTCCCTATAGGCTGTCTCATTGTGATCAGGCCTACCACTGTTGTGTCGTCATCAAACTTAATGGGTGGCGAGTGGCGCAGTGGTCTAAGGCAGTGCTAGCTGTGCCACTAGAGATCCAGGTTTGAATCCAGGCTCTGTCGTAGCCGGCCGCGACCGAGTGACCCATGGGGCGGCGCACAATTGGCCCAGCGCGTCCAGGGTAGGGAGGGAATGGCCGGCAGGGATGTCAGCTCAGTTGGTAGAGCAGGATTGTGGGTTTCGATTCCCACGGGGGTATAAAAATATATATATAATGTATGCACTCACTAACTGTAAGTTGCTCTGGATAAGAGCGTCTGCTAAATGACGTAAATGATGGTGTTGGAGTCATGCCTGGCCATGCAGTCATGGGTGAACTGGGAGTACAGGAGGGGACTGAGCACGCACCCCTGAAGGGCCCCCTTGTTGAGGATCAGCGTGGCAGATGTGTTGTTACCTACCCTGTCATGGTGGATGTTCTTCTGCACCCCCTGTTCTAGTGTGCAGATGGTACTACCCAACCTGCATTGCTATTACACATTAATAATCCCATTGATCCCGTTTTCTATTAGATACAGCTATGTATAGACACTCTTTTAAATATACACCCTCCCCCTCTTTTTCTCTTTTTCTTTCTCGCTCCCCCTCTCCCTCTCCTGTTCTCTGTATCAGATGTCCAGTCAGCTGTCCAGTCAGCTGTCCCAGGCAGTGACCAGCCTCAGCACCACAATGACCACCATGTCATCGTTCTCCCCTCTGACCCCCAGTGGTCCCACCCACTCATCTCTCAGCTCCGCCTCCTCTCCAGTGACTCCTCCTCCTCGCAGCACAGCCAGCCCAGCCCCTCACAGCCACAGCACACTGAGTCTCAACACAGGGTGAGGATGCACCTGCATACAAAGTGTACACTTTGGTCACTGTGCTTCACCATTGGTTCAGTACTCGGTTCACCTGCAGTTTGCAGCAAATGTTTATCAAACCCACACACACATGATTGACACACACTGATCCGTGACACTGCTCCTTCTGTGCAGCAGTACTTTCTAACCTGTGTGTGTGACTGTGTGTTTTGTGTCCACAGCTTATGGCGTATGGGTAAAAAGAACGGTGACGTGTCTAACTACATCACCGATTTTGCTGCAAACTTGAGGTGAATACGACAGAGACACACGTACCTATACTGTACACACACTCTCTCTTACAGGAATATGATCGTCCGCACACAAACACAAGGTCCACAAGCAAGCGTTTGGATTTGTAGCTCCCAAACAAGATATGAATCAAGATGGTGTGTTTGTATCTAACCTGTGGGTTTCTCCTGCAGTGTGTCTGTGTTCAGGTCTCTGAGTCTCTGTTCTGTTGTGCTGCTAAACCTGCTTCTCTCTCTCTGTTTCTCCTCTGTATGTAAATGGTTTCCTCCTGTGTGTGTGTGTGTGTGTGTGTGTGTGTGTGTGTGTGTGTGTGTGTGTGTGTGTGTGTGTGCGCGTGTAACACAGGAACACTGTGATGGGAGTAAACACAGGGAACCAGGCTCTGAACCAAGCTCTCCTCAGCAACAACCCTCTGGCTACTATACAAGGTGTGTTAGAGGGAGATAGAGGTGTAGAGGGAAGGAGGGAAAAGAGAGGAAGAGGGAAATAAAGGAGGAAGTGAGAGAGACAGGGGGAGAGAAAGAGGGAACAGGAGGGACAGTAATTTGAGGTACAAAGTGATAGAAAAGGTAAAGAATACTAGACAGAACGAATGACAGAGATGATTAGAGAGGGAGAGTTAGAGTAGAGGAGATGAATCATAGTGATAGATCATCTGATGGAGGAAACTGGAGAACTGGTGAGCAGGTCTATGACAGGGATGTCCCATCACTCCACCATGTTCATCCCCATCCCCATCTAGAACTGTGTGTGTGTGTGTGTGTGTGTGTGTGCGTGCGTGTGTGTGTGTCTTTAGTCTGTCTTTCATGATTTTTCTCTCATTCATCCACTTCTTCATTTCATCTCTATAGTAAATGTAGTTATTTCACAGTAGGTATAATGACGTTAACTCTCATCTCTCTCCCTCTCTTCTCAGCCCTAGCAGCCAGTGGTGGCCAGCTGCCCCTTTCCAGTCTTGAGGGGGGCAGTAAAGTGTTGCTGGGGGGTGCAGGGGGGCAGGGAGGGGGTCTCCAGTCCTCCTTCTTCCTCAACCACCCCGCTTTCCTCCACATGGGCCAGAATCCTGGTGCTGGATTGGTCAGTGCTGCCTTAGCCAAAGCCTCCCAGCCCTCCCCCTTCCCCTTCACCAGCAGCGTAAGCCCCACCCCCTGCTCCCCCTCTCCTTGCTCCAGCCCCGCCTCTTCCTGCAACTCCGATGAATTGGCGCACAGCCCATCCTCGCTGGGAGGGGCTAAGATTGAGTGACACAGCCAAGCACCAATCAGAGAGGAAGAGGAGAAAGGAGGAAACGACAACCTCGCCTTTCAACCAAAGCTATCTCTTTCTCTCTCTCGCCCTACTTCTGTTTTTTCACCATCACGCTCTCTCTCTCTCCCAGTCTTTCGATGCCAAAAATACACAGAATGAAAGAGAGGAGAGGGGGAGGGACAGAAGTGAAAGGGGGAGAAGGGGGGAAAGAGGAAGATTGAAACCAAAAATCTTTATCTATCCAAGGTGATGGAGGAGGCATCGTGGGACTGTTTTGTCAATAATGAGCGATATCGCACCTCTCCTTTCTTTCTCTCTTTCTTTCCCTGGAAAATAAACCAATGACAAATAACAGGAATAGAGATCGAATCGCGTGAACCAAAAATGACAAAAATAAACATTACTGTGTGTTTTTCGGGAATGGTGGCAAGGACAAAAAAAAGAAAGAAGTGAATGACTTTTGATGAAAAGCTGCGGGTCTGAAAGAGGAGGAGATGGGAGGATGATTTTAAACCAAAAATGTACCTGAGTAGGAGAAGAGGAACACACGATGACAAAAAACGACAACCATACCAAAATCCCAGAAACCAAAAATACGGAAGGAAAAGCTTTATCCAAACGACTTGTACATACTGATCCTATCCAGGACTAGGACTTTGATACTGCTACACACACACACACACACACACACACACACACACACACACACACACACACAATATCCACAGCCGATCACATTCATCCATCTGATCAGTCATCCACCCATCATGTCTGTCACTCACTTTCACTGCAATTATGTTGTTTATATCTGATATTTGTTATTGTTATAAATGGTTGATACTGAATGAGCCAAGCTTACAGGTGTCTCTGTTTGTGTTTTCCTACCTCTGCTTCTCTGAGTATCCTATCCTATCTCCCCCTTGCTTTCCAATAGTTTACTGATAGCGTTGGAGTCTGTCATCATCATCATTATCTTGTGCCATTCACTTCATGTTGTCAGAGATAATAATAAGAGACAAGAGGGAACAAGAGATCAGGCTTAGTGTAGCAGTTTCCAGCCTTGATAAAAACCTCTCACTCTCCATAAATACTCGCAACAAATGACTCACTTGATGAAATAATATTAGACTTATATTAGACTCAATGTAGTCCTTGTGAATGGCCAGTCCACCATGGTGACAGTATGAAATTGAGCATGATTGGAGATTTAAACTAGTAACAATTTGAGGCGAGAAAGAGGTAAATGAATAGATGTTAGTTTAGTCATGGACAGGTTTCAGTCTTACCTTGTCAATCAGCCATCTGTCTCGACGCGTAGTAGAGAAACAGAGATCAAAACCTGTTTAATGTTTAACATCCCTCCATCCATCCCATTTCACTGTCATTTTCCACCCAAATCTGCCATTATTACACTTTTGAAACCAAAAGCATATGTTACTCTTCAGAGGAGTCAGCCATGACATTAACACTCACATACTGTAGGGGTTGGGGACACACCCTACCCCTCCCACTGAACCCCCCCTAGTTGACCCCTTCCATCTCCTTACGCCCGAGAGGGTCACTTCAAAAGGACAGAACCCTCACCCAACAGAAAAGGGGTGCATACAGGGAGGGGATCAGATGGTGCGATGGGGTCAAACATACAGAAAGAGGGGATGTCAAGTTTTTGTAAGAGGATACCAAAAATACAAACCAAAAACCAAACCATGGAACGTCAGAAACAAACCAAAAAGAAACACAACCAAATATGGATGGGGGGGATGAGGGGAGGAGGACAGGTGTAGGTTTTTACAGACTGGAGCCGACACGTCTGTCTGTTATCCAACTAACTGGGCTTCAGTGGCCCACTCTAAACTGTGTAGCACAGATGGACAGATGGATGGATAGATTGACGGACAGATAAGACAGATTTCCTCCCTCTCCCCTGTCTTTCTTTCACTCCAAACTCAGCTCTTCTTCTCTGGTCCTGGATGGAGAAATCTCTAATGACCTCATTGAACTGAATCTTCTAAATCCGTTTTTTAAATGTTTCTGTTTATTGGTTTATTTTGTATTTTATTTATTTGCTGTGTCTCTTGATGCTGTTTATGTACTGTTCTTTAGTGCTTACTAATTTGGGATAATAATGTATTCGCTTACTACAAGAGCTCCTTATTTTTTCGTAGTTGTTCTAGAGATTTTTATCAGGTGGTTGGAAAAATACTGTGAAAATTTAGCTTCCAGATTTTTATTAGATAAAAAAACACTTGACTGTCTTGTCAGAAAAAAGACACAGAAAAAGTCCAAAACAAGAGTTGAAAAGCAAAACGTACACACCAAACCAAATACCAAACCAAATACCAAACCAAACCAAACCAAAAAGGCAGGAAGGAACTAGAGATGGTCCAACTGCTCTCCCTGCCGTTGCATTGGGGCTCACACATATGATTGTGTCAATTTATCTGAAGTGTGTGTGTGTGTGCGTATGTGCATTGTGTGAGGGTGCGATATTGGGTGTGGTGTGTGTACACGCGTTACAGAAAGAATTCAGTGGAGTTTACAAAGATGTCCTCTCTTGCACGTTTAACCCAGTTATCACAAACACACTCATACTTATATATACACACACACACACTTTGGCAACAATTTACAGTAGAGTTTAAAATGCATCCAAAGAATATTTGGTTTGAGACACAGAAATACAGTTGACAAATGAGAATCATTAATTAACTAATCTATTTTACATGTGGGGGTTCTAAACATGAGGTGAAGCCTTTTCTCAACATTAACTCTTAGACAGAATGTATCTGTTAGTGCTTCTATAGATTTTGTAGAAAAAAAAGATCTATGTTCTAATGCTTACTTATCGCTAATGTATTGAAAAACGTACAAAAAAGAAATTGAGAAAAAGATCTTTAAAAACGTTGATGATAATGACTTGATTTTAGACCAAAAATGTTAGCTCTCTCTCAATATATATTTTGTATATTATTTTTCTTTGTCGGATCATTTAGGACTTTTGATTGTACTATTTATTCATCTTAGGTTTAATCGATTTACACTTATATTGATTTCTTCTAACTATTTATTTGTTTATTTATTTATCTTTTTACAGGGGATATATTTTGGGGTATATATTTAGAATATACTGTATATTACGGGGCTGTGACCAAAAATCCTGCTGAAGTACCTTCTCACCTCTTCAAACCAAATCAAACCAGATACATGCAACCACAGGTCTCACGGGGCCTAGGAGAATATTTGTTTGGCCACAGACTCCTTCTCTTCTTCCTCACTGAGACTACTCTTAAAGCTCTTAAAGGGGTGGGGGTGAGCTCACTGAGACTACTCTTAAAGCTCTTAAAGGGGTGGGGGTGAGCTCACTGAGACTCTTTTAAACGGATGGGGTGAGCTTACAGGGGGCAGCACTGTGTCTACATAGGGCACTTCGGTACGACCACCTAACAGCGTTTTCTCAGACATTGCAGGGCAGGGAAAGGTAATGGGAATAGGAACATCAGCTTCATATTGATGTAAATTTGAGCAAAATCAATGTTTTCAGGTGTTGAATGCTGTCTTTCCTAAATATGGGATTAATTGTCCTAATGATAATGATATTACTAGTGAACCTTATTGTATTCTTTATGAGTAATGACTGTGGTGAGATGAGAGGGGACAGAGCATCTGGGTGTTTCTGGCTTTATGTGCTGTCTTTTGATGTTGTGTTTAGTTTAAGTGGGGATAGGGAGTCTCAGTAGGGTTCTCTACAGCCTTACTACAGTCCAGGATTGTTACTGGAGACCCCCCAGGTCGGATCAAACCGGTCATGAGTAAAACTTTTAAAACATTGGATTAATAAATCTCAAAGCTTTAGAAGTGTAGTTTGTCCCCATTGTGATGTATACCATATGCTTTGGACTAATCAGGATAGAGGGGTTTATAGCCCGGATGTACACTTAGTCAGTGCCGCCTATAAGATAGTATTGGATAAATAGTTGTATGTTTGAATATAGCCCAACGGTTCTGGAAGAGAGCTCCACTGACAGGGATGATCAGACAGGCAGGTTGACTTAAAGATACAGTGCTGTTCCCTCACAACCTCTCCTCTCCTCATGAGAAATACACTGAAAGCTTTAAACAGCTACCAAACCAAAAAACGAGTGAGAAGATGCATTGACTGGGGCAAAGGAACGTGACAGATGGACTTGTTTTCTTTTCTTTCTGGTTTTTCTTTTCTTGATGTTAGTAAGTTTTGTTTTCCACATCTGCTGTAGGATGTTAAAGAGAGATAGTTAATCATATACCTCATATACTCTGATGATAAACCAAATAGATGAAAGCTTTAAAAAAGGCGGGGTTCATGTGAGGATCGGGGTGTGGGGCGGGGCTGTGTACGTGTGTATGTGAGTGTGACCATGGATGGCCAGAGCGAGGCTTGGGCGCGGCAGAGTTCAAGGTCAATAATGGGGTCAGAGTCAGGGGTCACATTTCCTGTGCCCCATCCAAATCAGGAGACATTTTGGGTAGCAAGTTGCATGCCTGCCCTCTCGCTGTGGTTCCCAGTCCACTCACCCACACACCTTCCTCTCCGTCTGTTCTGAAGAACAACCCCCTGCTCTGTACAGCCCTCTCTCCATCCCCCTCTCCCCTACTGCTCCCTCCCTGCTGAAACCAAACACTCTCCAAGTACAAGTTTTCCATAGGCACAGATCTAGGATCAGCTTACCTTCCTCTAAATCATAACCTTAACCATTGAGGGCACATAACACTGGCCTTAGGTCAGTATCTATGGAGCAACTTTGTCCTACTCCTTAACACAACGCTTTATTACAGGGGCTAGCCTCTGGGTACCCAGCATCTTTAGGTGATTGGCTGGATGTTGTGTTGTTTAGGTGATTGACTGGATGTTGTGTCCATCAGATATGTGTGTGGCAGCGAGCGCAGAGGGGTAGGTGACTGGGGAAAGGCTGAGACTGTGGTTGCTAGGATATGCATGCATACACTCCCCCAAGGTGGAAGTCCCTCCTTTTGGCCGTGCTCTTTCCATCTATAATGATGTGTGGGCCAGTTTAGGTCCTCTACGTCCTGGTAGGATGCTTCTGTGGATCTCAGGGTCTTAAGGATCACATGTAAAGTGCAGGTCCTTTCAGTAGGGATACCCCCCCCCCCAAGAGAATGATACCAAAGTTTATGCCCTACTGTTGGATACGGCACCATGCACTCACTCCCTAAAACCCTATTGTCTACCAGTGTCTGCACTGTTGGAGCTAGGAACATAAGCA
This sequence comes from Coregonus clupeaformis, assembly GCF_020615455.1. NCBI lineage: Eukaryota > Metazoa > Chordata > Actinopteri > Salmoniformes > Salmonidae > Coregonus > Coregonus clupeaformis. The sequence goes on along the minus strand of NW_025534186.1, from coordinate 208,377 downwards.
TTTTGCTACACCCGCGATAACATCTGCAAAATATGTGTATGCGACCAATAAAATGTGATTTGTCCATTCAGAGACTACACCTCTCCTATAGACTGAGTAGTCTCCTGGCCATAGGCACAGATCTAGGATCTGTTAACCTTTCCCTAATCCTAGTTATTAGTGTCGGGAGAACACAAAACTGACCTTAGATTAGCACCTAGAGGCAACAAATCCTACTCCCTCTACTAAAGCCTGGGTCAACATTATCACAGCAAAGTTTAATCTGGAAGAACATCTCTCCAGACTTTTTCGGCATGAACTATTTTGTACATTTGTACAGTCTGGACATCAAAACATTGATTCAGTTCATGGATTAATTCCTTGTAGTCTCAGCGAAGCACCTTAGCAACCGTGTCAAATGAGAAACAAAGGAAACTGTGAAATGTAGGTATCGATATTGCAACCTGGGATAGACGTAACACAGTAAAAGTAAATCCGGGACAGTGAAACTAGTATGATATGTTACGTTTGGTATGAGACCAGGCTGGAATTTATTTCAATTGGAGCAGAACAGGCAATGATTAACAGTTTACTGATAGATGACAGAACATAGTGTAGATGTCAAGGCAGGAGAAAGCAAAGGGGGACAGAAAGACAATAGCAAGAGCAAAGAAAACATAAAAGGAGGATGACTGAAATTCCTCGAACCTACTCACTTCCACACTCCCTCTCTTTCATATTTTCTTCTCTCTTCTTTCTCTCTCTTGTACAATACAGCTTCAGTCCAAAGTTCCTTAAGCAAGACAGCAAAGTCCGATCTTACAGAATAAAACCAAAGAGTTCGACATTACTCCTCTCTTTTACAGACAGCCACTGCATCCCTCTTTCTTTCTCTCCTGTCTATTCATATATTTTCTACTTTAAACCCCTGTCACCTAGTAATCCAGTTTCTGACCTCATCTATCTTAAGGGAAATATCAAAGATAATAATAATAATGATGATTAAGATAAGGATGATACAAATGTATATTTTTAAGTATTTGTCATTGGAAAATTACCTTAAGCTTCTCGTAAATATGATGGTGATGATGACGATGATGAAGACTATAATGACGTTTCTCTTGGTTTCTCTGTAGCTGTTCTGATCCTCTTTGACTTTCCTCCTTTTCGCTCGTGCTGCCAGAGTACTGCTGATGATCCCATGATCCTCTCTGAGTTTGTTGACCCTGTCCTTTTAGTTCTGTCTGTCTGTCCCTTACGTCTGTCTGTCTGTCTGTCTGTCTGTCTGTCTGTCTGTCTGTCTGTCTGTCTGTCTTCCATGTCGCTCTCTGTGTTCGTTGGGCAGAGGGGAAATAGCTACATATTACAACCGAAAATATGATGTGTATGTGGGAGAATTCTGTAAGAGACGTTAAGGAATTCCAGACTTCTTTGAAAGTGATTGTATCTGATGATGGTTTGGGGCGGGGGGGTTAATAAACGGAGGGAAAACGGTCATAACTGCTATAACTGTTCTGTGGAAATAAGTCCTCTAGGTGTGTGTGTGTGCTTGTGCGAGCCTCAAAATTGATCTAATCTGTTAGAGAAGCAACAGGTTTGTAAAGTCAACATGTAGTTAATTTCCCTCTGTCCAACCTTCACCCTTTGTTGTAATGTTTCCCTATCTATTTTAGTGTGTGTGTGCTCATCCTCCATCTCATCATTTGTTCTACCCTCCTGTGTCTTACATCATGTGAGCAGTCCTCCTCTTTTCTCTCCCTCCTTCCTTCTCTGTCTCTCCCTCCCTTCTTCCTTGTGGTAGCAACTTAGCCTTTTACTGTATTTATCTGGAAAGAAAAAACTTAAAAAAATATCTCTGCTTGTTCATAGTACAGTGTTGTTAATTTTAAGTCATTTTTGTAACTGAAAGTGTTTCATTCATCCAAATAAAAACAGGAGACAAAAACTGTACAGATGATCCTGGCCTCTGGTGTCTTTAAAACAGTACACTCTAGATCACTTTCTCATCTCTATTATAGTTCTTGTTTTAGAATTTTTGCCTCGCATTGTTTTGTTCTAGCACTGTGAAAACCCTTTGCCCTGAAGGTCTTAAAGGAAATTCAGCTCAACATGCTCTAGCAGTAGGCCACCACTAGGTGGAGGCCTCAACCTGATTATCAGTGACAGACCAACAACTGATGATACCCAGCAGATGAGCAGTAGTCACGCAGCAGACCTGGACAGAGAGGAGAGGAGTCTGACGCTCTCTCTCTCTTTCTGTCCTTCTGTACTGAGTCATAGGACATCTGTTGATTGACAAACATCACTGACTGTGTTTGGCCCTTTCTCCGTCTGTCGCTCTCTGTCTGTCTGTCTGTCTGTGCGTGCGTGCGTGCTGAGTGTGTTTGTGAGTGTGTGTGTGTGTGTTGTGCGTGGCATGTGAGTGCGTGCTGAGTGTGTGTGCGGGTGTCATGTCTACGTGCAACAGTAGGAGGTGGAGGACTCTGTGTGGTAACAGTATGTGAGTATGGCAGCAGCTTTCTGACGCCCACCGCATAATGACTCACTGATCATGGTGTGTACATAGGATCATATTACTATGGTGACAATCTGGGCCCATATTGACCGATGGAGTCGGCCAGAGTGTCAATCAGTGCATCCAATTTAAAGGTCTTCAGGTCCCTTACCACCTTTGTGATGCCCTGTTTAGGATGGTAAGGATCCAAAGTGTAGCAAAGGTAACCCTAGTTTGGATATATTATTGTGACTTGCTCCCTCTCAGTCCTTGAGAGGATAGATTGGTTCTAGCACCTGTCAGTCATCTCTCTGAATGCTCTTCTCCACTCACGCTGAGCCTCAGTCAGCTCCCTCCTGCTGCTCCCACCCCCTCACCGTACATATAGCAGTTCGCCCGCAACTAGGGTGGGCACAGAGAAGGCCTGGAAGCACGCTGACGCTCTCATCCACACAGTGGGCACAAGCCTGGAGTCACGCACACACAAACAGAACCATACACACACACAAACAGAACCATACACACACACAAACAGAACCATACACACACACAAACAGAACCACACACGGATAGGGCACAACAGGGAAACCCGTCCACCCAGGCATTACACATCACTCACAACACCCACAGTACAGAGAAATCCACTCCAGTACAGTAAGCAGCTCTGTTGAAACCAAGGCTGTACCCCTCAACACTGATAGAAATGCCAACAGAACACACTACAGTACAGTCAACCTGATATGGTTTAGAACAGCACTGCACCCACACTGGTGGGTGAGACCTAGGCTGGTTCAAATACTATTTTTCAAATTATTTTTCAGTTAAACACCAAAGTTAACATCACTCACAATGATGTCTGTTTCCTTTCCAGAAAGATAACAATTGAACTGGTTGCTTCGTTTAGAATAAGCACATTTAGCGCGATTCTAAACACAGTATGCTATACAGTCACAACTTAATATGTTAGGTTTTTTTTAGCATTTACTGTACAGTACACCATAACTCTCCACAATACAAAATCTACAAAGGAAATTAATCAATATGAACATAACTAACATGTTACATCAGCACCCACCACAAATGAACCCATTGTACAGAACATTTTTTTTAAACACACACAACACACTCACACAGGAGAGGAATCCACAACCCACCCCTGCGCTATCACCCCCCGACACCCACAGCCATGCCCGGAGAGGGAGGCCAGCACACACCAGACTCACCAGTGGAACACAGCAGTTCCATGTTCCAGTGAGAGCAGCCCACCCCTAGACTGCCACTGTATGACACATAGCTGAACCACCCACAGACCTGCTGTCTACATGCCAATGATGCCACACAGCACAACCAGACACCAAGGAACCATACCAAGGACCAGGGTCCAAACCACAGCCTCCTAGTCTTAGACCATTCTATCTGAACACACTCTGACTGGCTCTGAGAGCATTAGATGAACAGGGCATATGTTTAATTTGGTAGTGGGGTGCGGGGGTGATGAGAGGGGTGTAATCCGGTAGGAGGGGGTGAGGGGCTATGAGAGGGGTGTAATCCGGTAGGAGGGTGAGGGGTGATGAGAGGGTGTAATCCGGTAGGAGGGGGTGAGGGGCGATGAGAGGGGTGTAATCCAGTAGGAGGGGGTGAGGGGCGATGAGAGGGGTGTAATCCGATAGGAGGGGGTGAGGGGCCTTGTGGCACGGCTCTGATGGTGTGATGATGAGTAATTGGGGATGAAAGGAGGTGGGAGGGGGGCAGATACTGATTGGATCTGACCCAGACTTCTCTCTCTCTCTCTCTCTCTCTCTCTCTCTCACACACTCACTCATTCATTCACTCACTCTCTCACCCAGCCAGCCCATCTGAGGAGAGGGTTTCACCCAGCCAGCCCATCTGAGGAGAGGGTTTCACCCAGCCAGCCCATCTGAGGAGAGGGTTTCACCCAGCCAGCCCATCTGAGGAGAGGGTTTCACCCAGCCAGCCCATCTGAGGAGAGGGTTACAGTAGCCTGATCTAATTCTAGGTCTGCTATGACATGTGTAGAGGATATAGGGAGGGATGTGGGTGAAGAAATGGAGAAAGGGGGGGTAAAAGGGAGAGAGGTGAGTGAGGGGGACGGAGGTAGAGGATGATACAGTAGAGGAGAGGGGTGGTTTTGAGAGAGGAAGGGTGAGAACAATTTGGTCAATGAGGGGTTAGAGGGGGGCGAGAAGGAATGAGAGGGGGAGTAAGAGGGTGAGAGAAGGGAAGCGCACAGCTGTGCCAATAGGAAGAGTTTGTTCCTCTGTGAGATACAGGAGACACTGTCAACACACACGCTGTGCTCAATATAGCAACAGTCACAGTGCCAGGCATACCTCTCTCGCTCCCTCTCTCTCCTTTTACACCCTCTCTGCCTCGCTCACGTTCTCTCTCTCCGTCTCTGACCACACCGCACGACCTTAAAACTCCCAAATTAACTTCCTACTTTCTATCTCTCCTTTCTTTCTACTCCACCGCTTGTCTGTCAGTGTCATGTCTTGTTGGCTAAATGAACATGGTCTTTCTGCCATTAAAGTCCCAGTGCAGTCCAAAACGTGATTTTCCTGTGTTTTATACTGTACATACTGTACTGCCACAGTATGAGATTGGAATGATACTGTGAAATTGTGAAAATTATGATAATGCCCTTTTAGTGTAAGAGCTGTTTGAAAAGACTGCCTGAAATTTCAGCCTGTTTTGGTGGGATGTAGTTTTGGCCTGTCTGGTGGCATCACCAGCCTAAATTGGTTAATAGACCAATAAGAAAGAGTTCCAAACTTCTCTGCCAATAACAGCTCGTTTTCAGTTTTCCCTTCCCCACTCAGACCACTCCCAGAAGGTCCTAGCAACATTCTTGCTTGAGAAATTGCTCTTTGCTAAGAAGCTTATTTGTTTATTTTTGACAATTTTAATTGAAAATAATCACAGTAAGGTACTTAATTGTTACCCAGAAATGATTTGATATTGGGATAAAAAAAACAGCTGCATTGGACCTTTAATTCTCTCTTTCTCTCTCTCTCTCTCTCTCTCTCTCTCTCTCTCTCTCTCTCTCTCTCTCTCTCTCTCTCTGTGTATTACAGGCTTGACACGCTGCCAGACATTGGTTTAATATAACACACATTCTCTGTGCCTCTCTCCAGCGCTCACATTACCCTCTCTTTCCACCTCCCACCTCCCCATTTTAATACGGTCCACCCTGCACACTTTTTCCAGACTTTACAGACTGCAAAATGAGCTGTTTGTTCTTTACTAGCTCGGTCATTGCCATGGTAATCCTACATTAAATGTGTGGCTTTCTGTCTAGCTCTAGGGCAATGAAAATAGTGCCCAGGGCTGGTTTTAAGCTGGCATGCATTGGAATGCCAGTGCTACATAGAAGCAGTCTTCTAAAAGAGAAAGTCAGGTGTACTTTTGTGGGTATACTAGGATACATATTATGTGTGTGTGTGTGTTTGTGCATGCATGGATTGTTTGCATGTCACCGACAGAACTCAATCTGTGACATTCCGTTTACAATCATCAGAATATCCGGCATTGTTTACTTCCTCAATTATCAGGCCTTCTTCTCCCCACCTTAACCCCCTACTGATGCCCCTCTCCCCACCTTAACCCCCTACTGATGCCCCTCTCCCCACCTTAACCCCCCACTGCCCCACTGATGCCCCTCTCCCACCTTAACCCCCCTACTGATGCCCCCCCACCTTAACCCCTACTGTGCCCCTCTCCCACCTTAACCCCCTACTGATGCCCTCCCACCTTAACCCCTACTGATGCCCCTCTCCCCACCTTAACCCCCCTACTGATGCCCCTCTCCCCACCTCCCCCATGCCCCTCCCACCCCCCTACTGATGCCCCTCTACCCACCCCCCCTCGTGCCCCCTCCCACCACCCCTACTGATGCCCCTCTACCCACCTTAACCCCCCCCCTCTCTTCCGCTGTGTTACTTCTTCTTCACTGTGACTCCCCCCCTTCTCTCTCCCCCTCCTCCACCGCTCACTGCGGTAATCCCATTACTCATGTGCAAATACCAGCTGGTAGAGAGAGGGAGGGTAAAAAGGGAGGCAGAAAGAGAGGGAGGGAGAGAGAGAGGAAAGACTGAAAAGGGGACAGAAAGAGACAGGGGAAAGGGAGAGAGGATGGAGGGTGAGAGGGTGAACATGAAAGAGAATAAGAAAGAGAGAAAGTGAGAGAATAGTGAAAAGGGAACCGTTAGAGACAGGGGAGATGGATAGAGAGGGAGGGGAGATGGATAGAGAGGGAGGGGAGATGGATAGAGAGGGAGGGGAGATGGAGGGAGTAGAAGAAGGGTGAGAGAGTGAACATGCCACAGGTAGGGAGACTACAGAGGAATTCTCCTGCTGGACAATGTTGACTGACACACAGACATACGTACAGACAGACAAACATCAGATTGGTAGAAGATGATAGAGGCCTTAAAACTTGACCCTAGAAGGAGAGAGAAAGGCAGACAGATAGACAGACAGAGAGAGATGGTGTGATCCTGACGGTTGGAGTGGCAAGCTTGAAAATAAACAAGTTATTTGATGACAAAGAGCCCATTGACTCTCTCTCTCTCTCTCCACTTCTCACTCTTTTTTCTCCCCATCTCCACTTGCTCTCATCACTTTTTCACCCTCTCTCTTCTTTCACAGGGGCATCAACCGCCACCCTCCAACACCCCGGCAGCTTGTTGTCCTTTCAACTACCAACTCTTTCATTCTTTCACCTCCTCTACTCCTTTTCATCTTCTTTAACCCTCTTTCCAAGTCCCCTCAAAAGTTGGTCTCTCTCTTTCCAAGCTCAGGTGTTAAGAAGTAGAAATTAGAATTATTATAATAATACGGTAACACACTGATTGAGAAATCAAGGTCAAAATGATCATAGCTTTTACCTCTTAGGACTAATATCCCTCCTTGTGTGTGTGTGTGTTTGACGTCATCAGCCATATGAATCATAGCATATTACACCATATAATGCCAGGTATTTGGCCTAATCCTGGTTGATTTCCACTGTTAGCTGTAGGCCTAATCTGTGTGTGTGTGTGTGTGTGTGTGCGCGCACCTGTGGTGCAATGCTGAGTGGGGTACCACACCCATTGTCCCTGGTAATTACAGAGTTATCTGTGTTGGAGCGCCACAGACAGACCAGGGAAGGCATTTGGGCTCACTGTATATTCAGTCCTGGCTCTGGGAGACCCACAGGGTGTGCAGGGCTTTGATCTGGCCCAGCACACTAACACTGCCGTATGGGCTACGAGCCTGAGCTCTCTACGGGTCTGTAGGTTTTCCTAAATCAGGGTGGGCCAACCCTCTACTGAATAAGGAGTGTTAGAGACGGGCTGGGAAAAAACCAGCACAACCTGTATCTCACTAGGAGTATAGGGCTTGCCACCCCTATTTTAAAGGTAGAGGGATGTTTTGGTGTAAGTCCCTCAGGTTCATCCAGGGTTTGGGGGTTTGGAGGGGGGCGACTGGGGGTGAAGGTCTGGGGGGGTATGGTCTGGTGATATTGAAGGGGGGCTGGAGGGTCTAGTTCGGGAAGGGGATCAGCGGGTGATGTTTGTGGGGGTTGGGGGGTGCCCCAGTCCCCCCAAAAACCTAATCTCTGTTCTCTTTCTTTCACCATCTCTCTGTCTTTCTCTCCACAGCGTCTGTCTGTCATTCCGATTAGGAACGGAGGGACTCTCACCAAGCACGGAGGGAAGAACAGGATAAAAAGCAAGGAGCGAGAGAGGGAAAGAGAGAAAGAGGGAAGATTAGGCAAACCTGTGGGAAAGCATGAAGATGTTCTAAAATCAGGATCTGAGGAATGACTCTTTCAGATTAACACGTCCTTAAGAGTAACCGTGGCTGAAAATACTTTATTGTCATGGAATATCAATAGCGATAAATCAGTACACAACCAAGAGCAGTGACTTCCATCATCATTCACCAGGGCACCTTCAATCAGTAGTTCATCAAAGAGACTGCACCAATGTGGTTGTGTTTCCACTGCCTAAAGAGAGATCTGTTCTATCCAGCCAGTCAACGCAACACCAGTTGTAGAATGCATGTTACTACACAATAACAAAGTTGTGAAAACAAATATTAGGTCATTTTTACTCAAAAATATTTTTCCACACATTATTCACCTGATAGAACCAGGACGCTCTTGATATTGGCATGAACGTCATTGGCACAGTCCTTGTGCTTTTATACTGACAAGTTGTAATTAAAAAGATGACAAGTCTGGTTGACTTTGAATTCAACAGTTGTTATGAAACATGATCAGTGGGTTTTCTGTAAAAACAGTCTGGAGAATGTGAGTAATGCATTATGTAGTTCACACAAGTACATAACCTTGAGAGCATTGTGAGACTTGAAACTTGACATGTGACAAAGACTGAGGGATGGAGAGAGAGGGAGAAAAGGAGAGGTAGGCAAGGGAGAGGCGGCGAAGAACAGAATGAGAGGAAGAATGAGAAAGAGGTGTAAGAGAGAGAGAGGGGGATGGCGGCACAGCAACAGAGAGTAGTGGAGTGGGAGAGAAAAATAATACTCAAACTCTTTTGCTTTGGCAATATTTAAAGCACATTGAATTGAAAAGGGAGAGGGGGGAGGAGAGAGGGTCGGGGGAGGAGAAGAGGATGAAGATGGAGAGAGAGAAGTGGAGGGCATGGGAAAGAGTGAATAGAAAAGAGCGAGGAGGGAGAGAGAGGTGAATGATAAACAGAAGAGGGACAGCCGGCGAGAGGGAGGAGGACAGAGGTGGGGGAGAGGGGTGGAGGGTTGGAGGGAGGCACTGTGTGTGTTTATCAGTGTTCAGAATGTACTGTGCTGTAGATTTCACTGAAAATGTAATCTCCTCTACTTGGGTCATCATAGAGCAACTGCACACACTCATACACATGAATGCACACACATCCCTGACTCTTTTCCTCTATTCTTCTTCTTCTTCTTCAACTCTCGCTTCTCCTCTCCCGCTCCCTCTCTTCTCATCTCTCCAACCATACTTCCTCTGTGAAGGGCTTGGGGTATGCTGAAGAGCTCTTCAAATGAAAGAGCGATATGGAGATAGGATGAGAGGTGGATGGACAAAGAGAGGACAACAGAATGAAACTGAAAGAGAAGACGAGAGAGAGGAAGTTTATTTATTTTCCCATTTGTACTTTAACTATTTGCACATTGTTACAACACTGTATATATACATAATATGACATTTGAAATGTCTTTATTCTTTTGGAACTTCTGAGTGTAATGTTTACTGTTAATATTTATTGTTTATTTCACTTTTGTTTACTATCTACTTCACTTGCTTTGGCAATGTTAACATACGTTTCCCATGCCAATAAAGCCCTTAAATTGAATTGAAATTGATAAGAGTAGAGAGACAGAGGCAGAGAAAGTGAGTGAGGACAGAGAGGAAGAGCGAGAGAGAGACAGAAAGAGGGGGGAGAAAACAATGCAGTGGCTAATGTTCCACTAGATGTGGTTGACAGTGAGTACGGGCGTGGGAAAACACTAGCCTGGCCCTTCTGCTCAGGAAGAGACAGGACGGGATGGTGCTCCCAGTTTCCTGGATTTGGGAATGCTGCATCCCAGATAGAACCTCTCTCCCAGCACTCTGATGCTTATCTGGGAAAACAGAGTACGTTTCCTGCCCTCCTGAAGAATGGCCAGTGGAGGACAGAGAGATCCTGTTTGTAAATCACACCATGGGAAGAGAGTGGCTGAGAGGGGCAGAGAGCGACTAAGATAGGCTGTGTCACCAGTGTTATAAGGAGATTGTTTACTTTGTTTTACACCGCAGTGTTATCCTGTTGATGTCCCTGTGCATTGGTCTGTGTCACACACACACAGTAGATTTCCTTTGCTGTACTGTTCTTATGAGCAGCTGGGGTTGTAAAGAGGGCCCAAGAGACACACTTCACCTGCCATGTATGACGCCACCTCTCTCACATGCACTTGTTGACTATGTGACAGTTCTGCATCAGTGCCACACACAAGCACAGTGACACAGACTAGTGCCTGAGTGACAGGACACAAGGTTGTATATATGAAATACTTTCTCCTAGCTAGCTGATGACAAATATAGCGAGCTGACGCCATGCATGTAGGCCATGAAGCTGGACATTTCATAAGGTGATAAATCTTATATTTCGGATGTGATCGCCTCTCGGTTTCAGAGGCAGCCCCACATGGTGTTCAATGGAAGGCCTACGCTTCCTAAAAGGTCCGAAACCGGAGGTGGCCATCGACTATCCCATCACTGCCACCAAATGCAGCAGGGAGGTGTAGTAGGCCATGTGAAATACAGGGGGAGGTCTGTGAAAGTTTGGTTTGGTTCCTGTTGCAATATGCTCAGTGTTCAGTGTTATAATGCCTTGTGCATTTGTACAGTGATTTAATAATCTGACCACATCAAGAGATCCAATTACAATGAAATTAAAAGTTATAAGAAAGTGCCTACGATTGACGTAAAAGGACGTGATGACGGCCTTCTCGCTCTAGAATCGCGGATATGATGTCACCACCGCAGTGTGGCTGTGGCGGTCTCCATGGCGACGCCGCGTGCTGCAGCAGTGACGCTACCTTGGCTCGTGGTGAGTGGGTGTGCCCCGCCCCTTAGAGCCCCCCCTCTCCCGGTCGGTGTGGGCGGCCGCGTGGGGAGAGAGCGAAACACTACACCCGAGAGAGAGGAACCGGGGAGGAGAAAGAGTAGCCACAGAGTACAGAATGTGAGTGAGTGGAGGAAGAAAACAAGTCTAAAGAGAGGACGACTGCTATTCTACAGAACGGTTCTTTTAACGACAATATGTCAAATAACGGGGAAGATGCGATTGAGATGGAGTAAACAACAACTCGACCGTTAGTGAAAGTATATGCAAACAAGGAAAGAGAAGGATTTTAGGTTCGTATGCTTGTCGGGACGGTTGACCGTGTTCCGCTGCAACTCGAACAGGACAGGCGAAGTTGCCGTGGGACAAACAGCAATGAGCTACATCAACTGACTGCGATTCGTGGAAAGTAACGTTACTTCGATTGCTACAGTTGGGGAAGGGGGTATTGGGAAAGAAAGTGGAAGCAAAGGGGCCCGCGACTGGAGCAACGGCGGAAAGTTTGTAACGTTAGCCAGTTCCCCCTCCTTTTTCAATTCCGAACCAAAGGAAGGGCTCAGAGGGAGACGACTTTTCCTTCCACTGACGCTACTGTTTTGACTTGAGTTCCATCAAGCTCGCTAGCTAACGTTAACTAGCTTGCAACACTCAAAATGAAAACCCCCGGAGATTCGGGTAAGTTTGTGCAAAACACAAGTCGACCACTTTCGCCTGGATGAACTTGATCATGAACTTGCTGGTTATCTTCGCCAGTTGTCCGGTCTGTTATTGTCAATTATTAGGTGGTGCACAAAAGTCATGCAAGTTGTCAAACACATTTAACTAGTTAGCAAGCTAGTTAGCTTGCTAACATTAGCCGTGCATTTGACAGTTAACAAGCTAAAAGCTAGCTAACGTGAGTTCATTGTATTGTAGCAATAGTATTCAACCAGTTTTCCAGTTATGTTAGATACATTGATACAACTGAAGTTGATGCAAGTGTTGTTTATACTTACTGTGTCTAGTTTGCTGGAAATATATGTCAATGTGGATTGATTGTCGACCTGTTGATGTAGCTGACGTTGAGTTGGTTTTGCCGAATTTAGTGAGACATTCAAAATGGAAGCTTTTGCTAGCGGACATCCACTTTAATAATCGAAAAGGAAACGATTAGTTGAGTTAATCATATGAACCAGAAACTGTGTATGGAAGATTGCACCCAGCTACCGGGTTTGTTTAGGAGTTTTGTCAAATTTTGTCACTTACAGGGTGTTGCTTGTTTGTGTCATCCTATGCATCCCACACAAGTAATGTATTTCTCCGCTGTTTGGCCGAAATGGCTTTTAAATATGTGGCCACCTTCAGGATCTATTTTATCAAACGTCAAATGTTGTTATTTTATTTATGCTCCTGTCATAATCTGAATCTGATTAAATCGTGCTTTGTTTGTCTTGTACTTCAAGAAGTTCTGCAAAGTAACTGCACTGGCTCAGCGGTGGAATGTTGCGGAATCCATGTTGGGATTTTCCCCTCACCCCGTTCGTTGTTCCCTTTCAATAAAGTCTCTGGCCAAGTTTTCGAAGCTCTTTAAATCAGCACAATTCACTTCACCGTTCAGATTAACTTCGTCATTCACACAATAAAGAGATTTAGTTAGACCCGTGAAAATGCAAGTGAATTATTTTTGGGTTAATTTTGCGAGGACGCCATACTTGGTTAGTTATTAAGGCCGCCGAGCTAGAGTGACGGGTGAAAGTTTCAATGGAGAGGGACTGTGTCATTTTTGACGAATCGAAAAACATTAGAATAAATCCTGCCGTTTCTGATATGCTTGACGTTTACAATAACGCTTTAGGCATATTTCTAGCAATAATTAAGTTTTTATCTCGCTTTCACTTTAGTGAGAGAAAAAAAAGTTATGATCAGTGATGTAGGCAGAAATTACCGTGTGGCTGGGACTGAGTAAAAGTGACTGGCCCAACATTTTTCATTTAAGACATGATAAATTGACCGAGATGCACCACAAATTTCCCATGGCATACCAGCCCGTTGTTAGGCCTGTTGCCAAGTAGGCAGCGCAACTACACAAATTGCAACCTCTGACAAAACAGACCAACTATCATAGGTGGCGCTTGAGTTAAAAACAACCTCGTCTTCTACGTAACCATCTAATTTGGAGACAAATTGTACAATATGACGTCCATCTTCAGATTGAGGAGGATGATTGTCCTAAACTTTCCAGTGGCACTGACTCGCCCAATGATAAAGACAGTGGTATGGTCGAAACTAGTGCCAATATATTAGTCCTGGTATAGCCTACTAATGGGAATAAACTACACTTCACACTTCGATCATTTGGAATATATGTGACTTCGGTGTTTATCCCGCAATTACATTTTGAAATATTGCAATAGGCCTAGGGCTATTTTAGATGCTTCTCACATCAGCTATTTCATATTTGTTGAATTGCGGGCTTCTCGACTGTAATTGCAATATAACCAATTGGGCTTGATCCCAGGAACCTTCTACTACACATTCAACATTTCTGATTATCAGGAGACAATACAACCAATGAATCAATTTCATTTCTTTCATTTAAAAAAATTATATTTTAAGCCAGCCTGATTGGGTGAACAATTATTAAATCTGGCAGGGGATTCACCTCTGGTTATGCTAGCACCACCCACAAGTAAGCCAGTAGCTCACACATCACTGGCTGTGAAACCGTTTTATGGAAATGTTCAAAGGTGCAGCGACCATTGCATTGTTACATTTGTTTCACTTTAAAAGCACATGCTGGCACTACAGTGTATAAAATTGATTGGGCCCCGTGTAGCTCAGTTGGTAGAGCATGGCGCTTGCAACGCCAGGGTTGTGGGTTTGATTCCCACGGGGGGCCAGTATAAAAGAAAAAAGTATGCACTCACTAACTGGAAGTCGCTCTGGATAAGAGCGTCTGCTAAATGACTAAAATGTAACATGTAATTATAGGCCTATATACCTTTGCCACACCACCATTCTATCTGTACTACTGTAAACAAATAGGTCTTATCCCTCATGACTCGGCTTCTTTAATGGTGCACCATTCACTTCATTCACACCCACCTATCAACATAATTTGCATGTTAATGCACTCTGCACTGACTCAATCACTGTACAAACGCTACCACTGAAACAAATGAATGAGAATTGTCTATTACTGCATCGCATTGTTTTTACTCACAGGCGTAAGGTGGACTGTAGCTATACTCAGGCCTTGCGGCTTTCACTCAGTGCGACGCCTGACTTCACAGTGTCTGTGTGAATGGCCCGTGTCGATATCTGGTGCAGGTTGGTTTGTACTGTACGGCATCGGAACAGGAAGTGGTCGGAGTATGTACATCTCTGCTGTGTGTTAGATTAGTATCATTTCACTATCAGCGGCATGCTTTCATGTTCAAAGTGACTGATAATCATGTCATCCCTGACTGGTTTAGCCTAGATGTTGTGTAGGCCTATAGTCAAGTAGTATGATCAAAAAAAAAATCTCCGGTATAATTAGTGAAGAAGTTTTGAATGTTTAGTTTTTGTAATTGTTCCAAAGATGTTGTTTTGAGATGTAACGTGATATTGGCCTAATGTGACAAAAGGTCAGTGATAGCTTTGGGTGATCTCTCCCTCAACAGTACGATCAACTCAAGCTAATCATAAATATGCTCTCTGTATCAAGCATGCAGCAAATGTGGCTACATCAATGTGTCAGCTGGTCTGTAGTCCGAGGCCTATCAAAGGTGAACAACAGTGAACGATGACACTGTAAAAAGAGGCCATGATTATAAGTAGGGGGATTCCAAATAGGTCAAACAGTGACCATCAAGCTCGCTAGTTAACAGTCAGCTAATTCCTGAAATTCCGGCATAAGTTTATTCCTGCTCTCTCTTGCATGTTGTAAAGCATATTACTAACCAACTTCCCCCATACATACAGCATCAGGAAGCGCAGTTCCACATTTAATGCCAACTCTGCATATTTTTTTCTTTCACTACAACAAAAACAAAGGCTATGCCTGACATTACATTTACATTTTAGTCATTTAGCAGACGCTCTTATCCAGAGCGACTTACAGTTAGTGAATACATATTTTTTATACTGGCCCCCCGTGGGAATCGAACCCACAACCCTGGCGTTGCAAACGCCATGCTCTATCAACTGAGCTACATCCCTGCCGGCCATTCCCTCCCCTACCCTGGACGACGCTGGGCCAATTGTGCGCCGCCCATGAGTCTCCCGGTCGCGGCCGGCTACGACATCACAGGGACTTGAGATGACGCAGGCCACTTTTATCTTACGGGTGTGTTCTCTCCGAAGAATAATGTCGTTCTTTGGTTTTGTGAACAACACAACAGTGATGCCTGTTCTGTAGTGGGTTATGTAGAGCCATGCCTGTGCTAGTAGTGGCTAATGGACGGACAGATGGACGGACTGTGTGAGCCCCATGGCTGCTGCTCTCCTCCCCCTCTCTAACCTCCACCCCCTTTCTGCCACATTCCAGTACACCCCTACCCCAGAGAAACAGCCCTGAGGAGGGGGCTGATGACATCACCACGTCCCACCACAAGGGGCCCTTTTACTAGAGTGTGTGTTAGGTTGTATGTCGGGGAATGTGTGTACCCAAAACTAGAGTGTTTATGTGTTGGATGTGTGTATACCAGAGCCGAGTGTGTTTGAGCGGTGTCATGTACATGTGTATAAAGTGCTGTTGTTGGGTTTGTTTGTGCGTTCACTTGAAAGTGTATGTCGGCCGTTTGTGCTTGTGTGTGTGTTGTGTGTCCCTGCTCCTTCACTCTTAACCGTGTTGACAAACACAGTTGAGCTTTAACCGAGGCATTATCTAACCACAAATCTGCCCTAATAATAGAGCCTTTAAGTAGTCACATTATTATAAGGCTTTAATCCCAGCCAGCCTTTCTCTCCCTCTTCCACTCACTCCAGTTCTCCTGTTGCTGTGCTGTGTAGGCCTGGTTAGGAGTTTTAACCCTTAACACACGCCTCTCCATTCATTACAATCTATGTGCATTGCCATAATGAGAATGTTATAAATAGGATATAGCAATATTGGATAGCAATCTAATGGTTTCTAGATAGAGATTATTTGTTCTGTAAGCTTCTTTATCTATCAATCTATCTCTCTGTTCTATCATACAGGACACTTTGCCTGCTCGCTATATGCCTAATGTTATCAGACACTAACCTGTTGATGCTGTGACTTTTCCATCCTGAGTAATCAGGAATTACCCTTTTATTCAGGCCTGAAAATCAAATAGTCTATTTCCTGATTTTCAATGAGTGCCAATCAATCGTATCCTCCCAGCAATTGATGATAGTGTTTGGTAAATTGACTTTAGCACAAATTATATTATCTGAGAGGTTACATTAGGTCAACTTATCTGAAATCAGGCTTTGTCCTTGGTTAGCTATTACTACTAGATAGAATAGAACCAACATTACACAGGAAGACAGGTCCTGGACCTGTTGATAAGGCACAGTATCACCGGCCTGAGGTTGGGAATGAGATCAAGGGTCGCGCTAATGATTAGGTACCAGTAATACGATTACTTACTCTTTGAAGGGATGCACTGGGTTAGTAGTAGTCAGTGACTTTCTCCACAGTGACAGGGCAGGCAGGAGGAATGCTGGGGTCTGGGTGGAAATCACACACACACTCTGCTGTAATCACTGTTGTCTGGTGCTGCTGTGTTTATGTGGGGAGTGGGACATTCTCTATCTCTTTTCCTCAAGTCTATTATTACCTCTTACCCCTCATGGAGTTTCCTTCTCCCTCAACCCCTCTCCATCTCTCTCTCTAGTTCCTTCTCCCTCAACCCCTCTCCATCTCTCTGTTTCCTTCTCCCTCAACCCCTCTCCATCTCTCTCTCTAGTTCCTTCTCCCTCAACCCCTCTCCATCTCTCTCTGGTTCCTTCTCCCTCAACCCCTCTCCATCTCTCTCTCTGGTTCCTTCTCCATCAACCCCTCTCCATCTCTCTGGTTCCGTCTCCCTCAACTGGTGTGTGGCTGGTGGGACCCCTGGCTCTGGAGGGGCCCATTGTGTGTGCGTGCGTCGTCTGTGTGTGTAAATGGCAGAGTGGGGATTGTGTGTGTGAGGGGATAGTGGGACCTCTCATTGTACTCATAATGAAGCAGAGCAGCTCAGGGGTTGGAGGCTGCTTTGACAAGAGGAGAGACCTCTCTCTCTCTCTCTCTCTCCTCTCTCTCTCTCTCTCTCTCTCTCTCTCTCTCTGTGTCTCTGTCTCTCTGTCTCTCTGTCTCTCTCTCTCGCTCTCTCTCTCTCTCTCTCTGTGTGGCCATGTCTGAATACCTGTACTTGCGTTCTAAATAGTAGACATTTTGGGTATGCAAAAATTGTTTTGAGAATAGCGGAATATAATTTTTGCGCCGATTGGCAGTACCTGCACCAAAACTCCACATTTATTTTCAGCATTTTTATTTCCATGATTGATCAAAACTCATTTTCTCATGGCTCTCTCTGTCCCTCTGGAGCAGACATAAGGTGAGCAATATGTTTGGAACATCAAATCGCAATAAAATCACAGTATCGCAATACATATAGAATCGCGAAAATCGCAATACATATCGAATCGGCACCAAAATATTGTGATAATATCGTATCGTGAGGTCCCTGGCAATTCCCAGCCCTACTCTGCCCTTGACTGGCCCACACACACAGACTCTGGTATAAATTGGGCCCAGTTTTCCGGTGGTCCTATAGACCATAGCTCCATACTGACGCTTTGGTGTCATGGTCACAGTATTGGCTGCTATAGGATTGAGAAGGTAATGGATTAGTAATAATTTACTAAGGATTGATATCGGTGGAGAATGCATTGACCACATGTAATGGTGCAATCTGTAACGTCATGACAAGTGATCTGCCCCATAATACACACACACACATACACACACACAGCTTTTTATGGGAAGTCCTGGACCTCCCACATTCCTGCTTTAGAAAGTTAATAGTTGCCGTCTGTGCTGCATTTCACACTGGAGGAAAACACAAACCCTCTCTCACATAGACACACTCTCTCTCTCTGTCTCTATCACACACACACACACACACACACAGAGAAAGAGAGGGGCTATCATCTCAGGTGGTGTTCCTCTCTGGTTCAGTGGAACTTAGCAGGGTGTGGCAAGCTGCCTGGGCCGACCTGCACTGTTACACAGCTGTGTGTGGGTGTGTAATATAATCTAGCTATTTTACAGAGCCAACATGTTACAAAGGTGTGGTGACTGTATTTTATATATGAGACAC